>NC_057730.1:22344291-22379616 GCF_004010195.1 Chiloscyllium plagiosum
GGGGGGTAGATATTGGACTGAAGTTAGGGGTAGGTTCTTCACTCAGCGAGTCGTAAGTTCATGGAATGCCCTGCCAGCAGCAGTGGTGGACTCTCCCTCTTTATGGGCATTTAAGCGGGCATTGGATAGGTATATGGAGGATAGTGGGTTAGTATAGGTTAGGTGGGCTTGGATCGGCGCAACATCGAGGGCCAAAGGGCCTGTACTGCGCTGTATTCTTCTATATTCTATGTTCTAACCAGGTATCTACTGCTCACACTGATCAGTGTCAAGCATTACCCAATATTGATTTATTACTCCCTTAACTGTACTGCTCAGGGGTAAATGCATCAACATTATTTAACCATAATGCTGCTCAATCACCTGGCTAGTACTTTAAGACCTAAAGGTAGCAAATCTCCCCAGAATACTAAAGCTCTTCATAATACATTATTCTCATGTGGGATCAACAATATTTGGTTTTCAGTCCAACACCAGCATTAAATAAAGGTTTAACAGTCCTATCAATAAAGATTTGGTGTGTAAGGAATTCAGAAATTCAAACTGATTTTAGATGCACAATAGTTGTGCACGTGGAAGTAGACTAGTCAGGTATCAGACTGGCAGAGCTGAGGCATATCAACAGCCTTAAAAGCCTCCAAAGCACATTAAAATGCTCATTCAAGATTCTTATCCACATATAACTGTCATATTAACTGCATTAGATGGCCATAATTTATAGCATAGCCAAATAAATGGAATGGGTGGTTTAGAGTTTTCTTTAGAGCTCTGGAATTTAGCTCTAAGCAGTTCAGTCAGGTTATACAAGATCTGAAATAGCAAACACTATCTTAGCAGTGGAGAGACCAAATTATTAAGGAGAGAACTTCTGAATCACATGTTCAGCAAGGCAAAAGTTTATTCTGCTGGTTTCACTAAACATCGTTGTGCTCCCAGCTGTGAACATTTCTCATAGATAACGTATTTCAATGGCCTATTTTGAGTGCTTTTAAGGTGTTACAATCTGGAAATTCATTTTGATCTGTTTGATGTACTCTTAATTTACCTCCTGAGGAAGCTGTCGAGCAGAACCATCTGAAATCCTGTCAAAGATTTTCTGTACAGCTTGGATTCTAACCAGAAAAACAGGGCGCACTGTGGTGGCTAGTGACAGCAACAAATGGCATGCTGAGAGCAACAATTTCTCTGGCACCTGCAAGGAGAATTCTGTTAATGACACACAGGCTGCAAATCAATCACCCCACAAGTTTTAACATGTCAACCTCAAGGTTAGAATTTATAGAAGATGCTGAACTGTGTAGGACAAAAATACAAAGTAACGAATTGATATGGATACTAACTGACTTCATTACTAGCCAAGTCAGATTCTTAAATCTGACTGAAAGTGTTTTTTTTGTTTTAGTGTGAGAACACCTCACTAAAAACCAAGTGTTGCAGATCTGCTTTTAACCATAAAGCGGGAGTTAATTACGCAAAAAATGTGATAAAAATAGAATAAACCAAATTATATACAGGCCAACTGCCATATCCGCAGAATTGTTTTTTGTGGTTTCAGTTACCCATAGCTTACTGCGGTCTGAACATACTACAGGGAACGTTCCAGAACCAGGGGGCTGCTGGGAAGGTAAATTTCCCATTTAAATGAATAGTTCACTCCTATCCACAGTTTTGGGCTTCCACGGTAGGTCTTGTACACCCGCGAGTACAGACCACTGTACATAAGATTCCAAAGCACAATCTCACTAATCCCAACATGTCACAACACCAGAGAGAAATTCCTTCTCCACCAGAGGGACTGGCACAGTAGCCTTGATTCCTGATTGCAAAAATCTGACCGCCTCTTCCTTGATTTCTCAAAATGGAGCATTGACTTTTTTATAGTTTCACATAGCCCCTCCTGAATTTTAACCAGAGACTTCTGGCCTGGAACTCAAGCTAAACTCCTTTCATGGGTGTAATTTTGTTTTAGAACTAAACTATCTTCTCCCTTTCTCAAATGCAATTGCTTAATGCATCCAGCTTCAGGTAAAAGCCCTGCAGAGCCGCCAAAACTGAAAACAAAAAGCTATTTTCCAAGCTATGGGTGTTTCCTCTAATCAAGAGAAAAGTGTCGCCAACTTCCAAACTCGAACGTAAATGCACAACTGTTCATCTCTGCTCATAGGGTTCTTCCAATGTGAACAAAAATAATTAGGCTCAAAAACACAGGCTGCTTTTCAAATGACATCACCATAAAAGATACAAGTAGACAACTCTATCCGAAAAGCTCCAATGTCCAAAAGGTTTTTTTTCTCATTAACAAGTTTGTTTGTCGTGCAAACTGTTAACCCAAGTCCACACCCACTCAACGCCGGTCATTCAGATGCGACATATGGGGCAGTGGCCCAGCACTGGCAAGCCTCAATTTTGTTTCAGGGCCCGTTTTACTCAGCAAGTCTGTTATTTGGAAAGATTTTAAAAAATTTCACCAAACTGCCACTTACTCTGAAATTCGAAAAGTTCTGAATTCCAAAAACCAGCTGGTCCCGAGCATTTCAGATAAAGGATATGCACCTGTACTTACAAGTAATTCATTAAACCCCTTCATACAGGGAATTCATTTGCCACTCATCAAATTGAAGATCAAAACTTAAAGCGATATTAAAGTCCTAAATCATACATCGTGCATTACAACTTCACAAGACGAATATGATGCACTTATGGAAAGATACCAGGTTTGAATCAAGTAGTTTACTGGTACAAAGTCAGGCAATTGGGAGGGCTTATGCCTTTGTAGTAAAACTAGGTACATATGCACTAAATGCCATTATAAATACTGACCTGCAATAACTTGACGCATGGATCATACATACCAACAATCACTTCACACCCACACTCCTGGGCAGAAATCAAATGTGTCCCCATTACTGAAAGTATGCAGCTAAGAAACGAAGAAAGCAATGTACTGTACTGCAAGGGACATGTTACTTTGAACTGTGGAGTGAAATGGAAATAACAGACAGTACTTGAAAACCAAGAGGGAAAATGTATACAGCTTGCTTGCAACTTTGCAGGGTGTGGGAGTAAAAAGAACGTGAAATCAAGAAATGTATATGAACCAATGTTAATTTTTTAGCATGAGAATCCAGGCAAATTGGCACCAACTGTTGAGATTTTAGCTGAGGTCCGGATACTAACAGCTTTTTGACTGGTCTGCCTGCAGCTTAACAAAGATCATGAGTGAAATGTAAATGGGAAATGTATAGGAGTCAGCTGCAACATCTGTCTGTCTTTGCCAATTACACTCTCCCACTCAAACAAAAGACCAAGAAAATGACAGACACTGTAGGAAAGAATTCTAAAACAAAAGGAAAGGGAAGACCTAAGATCAAGCTAACAGTGAAGACTGGCCATATTTTGCAACAGTGTGTCAACGTGGCTAGGAAAAAAGCATTGTGAACAGCTCATTCTAGTTTTGTGGTCTGGACTGGTGATGCAGAGCTTTTTGTTCCCCCCACTGACTATATTCGCTCCACCTCCAAAAGTCCAGCCATTGCATATTGTGAGTCATTGACTTTGTATGAGTGAATGATAAGGGTATATCATAAGTTTAATAAGAATAACCATTTATCATGTGACTCAACACCATACAAGATCATTACTTGCTACAGACCAGCCTGAGGTTCAAATAAGACTTGGAATATCAGCTAGTTGTTTCAAGATCTGATCTTCCATACAACATACAGAAGCCCCAGGAATTCGCAGCATGCATCCAAACGGAGTAAGAACTTTAACCATGAAAGCAAGTGGAATGTCTCTGAACTATTACTTAACCTCCCAGAGAAGATGATGTCAACATACCTTTGAGCTAATGAGGGGAGCTGTAGCTTCCATGGCAGTGGAAATGAGAGAGACAAACTGCTCAGGATTTTGCCGTTGAACTTCACTGTAAAACTGAGCAAGCCAGTGAGAATAAGCCTGCAATGCTGCCAGAGACTGAGCATGACTGAAAGACAAGATTGAACAGATGTCAACACAAAACAATAAAATAAGTGTATGGAAATTGGACAGGGATCAGGTTTTCAAACTCATTATGCAAACAAATCCAACAATCCCAAACCTGAAGGCCAGCTCCTTTAGACAGTCTGAGAAAATAACATAAGCCAAAAGGCCTCCCCTTCTCCATTATAAACATTCGGACAGAGACTCTCCGACTGAAATCTGCCTAAGCCAGAGATACATCACCAGTTCAGAGTCATTATGGTAAGGCTAACCAATGGAACTGAATTATCCAGGTTTAAATTTGCACTACTGTTTCTCAGATCAGCCAATGTTACCCACTAATTCACAGAGTCAGATGTACAGCACGGAAACAGACCCTTCGGTCCAACCTGTCCATGCCGACCAGACATCCCAACCCAATCCAGTCCCACTTGCCAGCACCCGGCCCATATCCCTCCAAACCCTTTTTATTCATATACCCATCCAAATGCCTCTTAAATGTTGCCATTGTACCAGTCTCCATGACGACTTCTAGCAGCCCATTCCATAATCTGCATTAAAATGTTGCCCCTGAGGTCTCTCATATCTTTCTCCCCTCACCCTAAACCTATGCCCTCTATTTCTGGACTCCCCCCACCCCAGGGGAAAGACCTTGGGTATTTACCCTATCCATGCCCCTCAATTTTGTAAACCTCTATAAGGTTACCCCTCAGCCTCCAACGCTCCAGGGAAAACAGCCCCAGCCTGTTCAGTCTCTCCCCATAGCTCAAATCCTCCAACCATAGGCAACATCCTTGTAAATCTTTTTTGAACCATTTCAAGTTTCACAACATATTTCTGATAGGAAGACGACCAGAATTGCATGCAATATTCCAACAGTGGCCTAACCAATGTCCTGTACAGCCGCAACATGACCTCCCAACTTCTGTACTTAATACTCTGACCAAGGAAAGCATACCAAACACCTCCTTCACTATCCTACCTACCTGCGATTCCACTTTCAAGGACTATGAACCTGCACTCCAAGGTCTCTTTGTTCAGCAACACTTCCTAGGACCTTTTCATTAAGTGTATAAAATGAAGCACCTCATACTTATCTGAATTAAACGCCCACTGCCACTTCTCAGCCCATTGGCCCATCAAGATCCTGTTGTAACCGGTCCTTGCTTTTCCAAATACATGTACAGCCCGTCTCTCAGGATTCTCTCCAACAACTTGCCCACCACCAACGTCAGACTCACTGGTCTATAGTTCCCTGGCTTGTCCTTCACCAGCTTAGATATCGTCCAAACAAACCGTGTGCTTCAAAACCAGATACAGTAAGCACCTGGTTTTGAAGCACACTGTTTTGGTTTCAGATTCCAGCATTCGCAGTAATTTGCTTTTATACTGTAAGCATAGCTTGAGAAAGGGGCTCTCTAGTTTTCCTGCAAGGAGTAACTTGCTTCAAATTTATGCTACAGACTGAAAAAGAATTGGTAGGAGTCCTTGGTAGTCCCAACACATCCATACAAAAGCAAAGTACTGATATACTGGAAATGTGAAATTAAAAACAAAAATCTACAAATATTTAACAGGCCAGGCAACACCAGTGGTGTTGGTTTGGCCCTGAAAGTTATGATGTTTCAGGTTGATGACCTGTCAATTTTGACACAAGGTCATTCAGCTCTGGTCTTGACAAGCCTGTTGAGTGTCCTTTAGAACTTGTTCACAATGGGTCAGCAGATAGAGTGCTTCACCCCCCTCCCCCAAGTCACAAGGTAGTGAGTTTGATCCAATTGAGAATTGTACACAAACTTCAGACTGACAGCCCCATTACAAGCCTGTGAAGATTGTGTCTTTTGTATAAGATATTGAACTATGGCTCTCTCAGATGAAGATAAAAGAGCATGTGGCTCTATTTTGAAGAAAAGTGTGGCCGATCTAAGGATACCTGTCAATATTTCTCAGCTAGAATCACCCAAAACCACCCACTGGTCACCATCATACTGTTTATGGGATCTTTCTGCACATCAGTTAGCAATCAGATTCCCTACATGACATGACAATAATGGTCTGTGAAAGCCAAATCAGGCACACTCCCAGCAACAAGCGTAGGAATAACGGTGATAGAGCTTTGACAGCTTATTTCCTTCTTATTGTTGATGCATCAGGGCTGAACAAACAGGCCACATTTCACCCAGTTTTCAACATAAATTGACATCTCAGATTTGGTACATAGGATTACTTACACATCAATCAGATCTGGCTTCAGCACAGATGGCACAGCTGTTTCCATATCATACAGCTTTATCTGGGATCCATACAACGTCACCTCAACAAGTCTAGGGCAGAGCAACATATCAAAAAACAAATCAGCAGGACCGTGACCAGAAAAACATGTGCACAACTCTTTCAAGAATGATACCAAATTGGATGAGGTACACGTGCAAATGTTTGAGCTATTCCCAAGATAAGTTAGAACATAGAACAGTACAGCACAGAATAGGCCCTTCAGCCCACCATGTTGTGCCAACCATTGATCCTCATGTAAGGTAAACCTAATGTACGAACCCTCAAATTTCTGTGACCATATGCATGTCCAGCAGTCTCTTAAATATCCCCAATGACCTTGCTTCCACAACTGCTGCTGGCAATGCATTCCATGCTCTCTTAACTCTGTGTAAAGAACCCGCCTCTGACATCCCCTCTATACTTTCCGCCAAACAGCTTAAAACTATGACCCTTCGTGTTAACAATTTTTGCCCTGGGGAAAAAAATCTCTGGCTATCAACTCTATCTACGCCTCATTATCTTGTACACCTCAATTAGGTCCCCTCTCTTCCTTCTTTTCTCCAATGAAAAAAGTCTGAGCTCAGTCAACCTCTCTTCGTAAGATAAGCCCTCCATTACAGGCAGCATCCTGGTAAACCACCTCTGAACCCTCTCCAAAGCATCCACATCTTTCCTATAATAGGGCGACCAGAACTGGACACAGTATTCCAAGTGCGTTCTAACCAAAGTTTTATAGAGCTGCAACAACATGTCATGGCTCTTAAACTCAATCCCCCTGTTAATGAAAGCCAAAACACCATATGCTTTCTTAACAACCCTGTCCACTTGGGTGGCAACTTTAAGGGATGTACCTGCACACCAAGATCCCGCTGTTCCTCCACATTGCCAAGAATCCGGTCTTTAATCCTGTACTCAACTTTCAAGTTCCACCTTCCAAAATACATCACTTTGCATTTATCCAGGTTGAACTCCATCTGCCACCTCTCAGCCCATCTCTGCATCCTGTCAATGTCATGCTGCAGCCTACAACAGTCCTCTATACTGTCAACGACACCTCCAACCTGTGTCGTCTGCAAATTTGCTAACCCATCCTTCAATCTCCTCATCCAAGTCATTAATAAAGATTACAAAGAGTAGAGGCCCAAGAACAGAGCCCTGTGGAACACCACTCACCACTGACTTCCAGGCAGAATATTTTCTTCCACGGTCACTCGCTGTCTTCTGTCGACCAGCCAATTCTGTTTCAGACAGCTAAATTTCCCTGTATCCCATTCCTCCTGACCTTCTGAACGGGCCTACCATAGGGAACCTTATCAAATGCCTTGCTGAAATCCATATACACCACATCCACCGCTCAACCCTCATCAACTTGTCTAGTAACATCCTCAAAGAACTCAATAAGATTTGTGAGGCATGACCTGCCCCTCACAAAGCCATGCTGACTGCATTTAATCAAGCCATGCTCTTCCAGATGGTCATAAATCCTATCCCACAGAATCCTTTCTAACAGTTCTTAAATACAGTCTAGGTTTGTATTCCCTGGAACATTCAAATTTAAGGAGATTTGAACTTGGCTTTTAGGATTTTGAAAGGAATAAATAGAGTAAACACTTAATTGTTCTGCTAGAAGAAATCCAGAAGAGTCAGTGATTATTAAAATGCGCAAGTAATCTGAAGTTAGGGAACAATTCTTTACAGAAAGGGCTGTAGAAATGAAATTCTTCCCTATAAAACGACACCAGTTCAAATAATGATTTTAAATTAGTAGACTGGTAGATTTTTTGCTAGATAAAATAAAAGTGGTCATGCATTGAAAGAGGTTGCAAGGAATTAAGAATTAATATCTCAACAGCAGAATAGGCTCAAGGGACCAAATGACCTTCCCCCTGAGATAGTGTGGAAATGTCAGATAGAACGACAGAGCAAAGCACTCCTGAAAGAAAAAAAATTTGGGAGGCCGTGGAGAAAAGTAGTCCCTGAACCTACTGTACGTTCTTCACAACCCAGTGGAAACCACACTGTCTTCTCTGGACAACCACAAACATATGCAGACATCAGCAGAAAGAAAGACACGTGGCATACTTTCCCTCCTCACCTGATCGGGGCTGAAAACAAAAGTAGGGCCCTGACTGATGATCATTTCAGGATCTTCCTGTTGGTATGGGTTAATAATCTACCCCAATGCCTTGACCCACCTCAGTACGGGGATAGCTCTAGGCACATTCATAGACATTTACGTATACTGTACTTTTATCTATAGTAAGCTATATGCAAAGAATAAACTTCACATAATTCAACAGCAAAAATGAACTACAAATTGGCATGGGATTGTAACCAACAATCCCGCAGACTCTTGTTGGGCCAAATGGCCTGCTTCCATACTGTAGGGAATCTAATCTAAAAATCAAAGACAAGTTACAAAAATTGAACCAGCCTCAATATAAGCTACATTAAAATAAATATAGCTACCATGATGCGGCAGAATAAAAAAAACTTTTGAAGGGAGATGCAAACCGAACACAAAGACAGTTGTTATTAAAGTGGTCAGTAGGTGCAGAACAGAATAAAACAAAGAACACAGATTTCTTGCATAAAAGTAAACAAATATCTGACAACGAACTGAATTCGCACAGTTCAGCAGGAGATACACTCACTGTGCATAGCATATTTAGTTACTGAAGGTGAAGAAGGATAACCCCTCTCCTATCAAAATAAAGATCAGCTACATTGTCACCAAATTAGTGGGTGAGTTAGATTAAAAAATTAAACGAGTTAAAAAAGATAGGGCTTTACCTCTCCACAACTCTGAGTGCATCATTAAACCTTGCTGCAAACACATCCCCAATAAAATACTCAGCTAGGCGACCACTAGTCTGAAGCAACGAGCTGAGGTCACGTAAGGAACAATGCAAACGTCGACAGTCATTCTCTGCTGTAATGTTCAATCTGTGAACTGAGGATCACAATTCATCAGCATGTAATAACACCCAAAGTGTAATTGTCACATTGTAAACATTTATAGTAGTACAAACTAGGAAGGCAGTTTAACGCTGCAAATCTGCTCTGCCATTCAGTGATAGCAAGGCTGATCTGCAACCCAATTTCACACAGCCTGCCTTTGCCAATGCAATTAGTTAGACTCGCCAATTATTTAATCTTTGCTATATTAAAGCTATCTATACTATTTATAAAATCACCCTTCTTTGTTATGTACTTTTCTACTACAAAAGGTGGTTAAAAATATTGTCAATAGTTGGGGGCCTACCTCAGACGTTTGCAGAAGACCACTAGTCACATCCTGCCAATTAGATACTTACTAACCGTTTCTCGCTGCTCAACCAATTTCCTAACCAGATCAATAATTTGCCTTCAATTCCACGAGCTGCAACTTTCGCTAAACTGTGCCCTGAAGGAACTTGGTGACAGTTGGCGTTGTTGAACTGCAGTGCATTGGATGGGTCTACACAGATTTTAGAAAACCCCTTGTCCAGATTTCACGGCACATGCCGATTAAAGAGGAAAGGAAAGTACTTGGGATCCAAGGTAAAGTGGAAAACTGGATCCAAAATTAGTTCAATTGCAGGAAGCAATGGGTAGTAGTTACAGTTTGAGAGATTGAAAGGTGATTACCTGCAGTGGTCTGCAAAAGCAAAGAGACCTTGGAGTGCCAGGTCATAGTTCCTTGAAAGTAAAGTCGCAGGTGGATACGGTAGTTAAGACTGTGTTTGGTATGCTTTCCTTTATTGGTCAGAGTATAGAGTACAGGAGTTGGGAGGTCATGTTGCGGCTGTACAGGACATTGATTAGGCCTCTTTTGGAATATTACGTGAAATTCTGGTCTCCTTCCTACCGCAAGGATGTTGTCAAACTTGAAAGGGTTCAGAAAAGATTTACAAGGATGTGGCCAGGGTTGGAGGATTTAAGCTAAAGGGAGAGGTTTAATAGGTTAGGGCTGTTTTCCCTGGAGCAGAGGCTGAGGGGTGACCTTATAAAGGTTTATAAAAATCATGAGGGACATCGATAGGGTAAATAGGCAAGGTCTTTTCCCTGGAATGAGGGAGCCCAGAACTAGAGGACATGGGTTTAGGGTGAGAGGGGGAAAAAAGATATAAAAGAGACCTACGGGGCAACATTTTCATGCAGAGGGTGGTGAGTGTGTGGAATGGGCTGCCAGAGGAAGAGTAGTACAGTTGCAACATTTAAAAGGCATCTGGATGGGCATATGAATAGGAAGGGTTTGGAGGGATATGGGCCAGGTGCTGGCAGGTGTGACTAGATTGGGTTGGGATATCTGGTCGGCATGGACAGGTTGTTTCAATGCTGTACATCTCTATGACTCTAAGTCCCACAGGATCTTGTATTTCAATTAAGTCATTGCTGGCTCTTAACTCTTGAATACCGACCAGATATCCCAACCCAATCTAGTCCCACCTGCCAGCACCCGGCTCATATCCCTCCAAACCCCTCCTATATGGAAAGGATGCTTCATTTTGTGGAAGAATCTTGAACTAGGGATAAATATTTTAAAAGGGTTCACTCATTTATGACAGAAGAAGAAACACTCTTCCCCTCAAAAGGAATAAGTGCCTTTATAATTCCCTTCCTTAAAAGGCAACAGATGCAGTATCATTAAATATTTTTTAAGGCAGAGGTAGAGGACTGTAAAGTCGCTGCCCTGCTTTAATAGGTATTATTTATAACAAATAAAGTTTCTTGAGTCACTGCACTAAAATGCGTCCTGCTGCTTTATTGGTTAAAGTCTCAAATAAATAATATCAGATTTGTGTATAAATCTTAACACCTCAAGAATATGGCGTATAAAATGAAGGATCTAGATTGAGTAAATAGGGACAATTAAAAGGCCATTAATGCAATTATAGATGTCAATGCTTCAATAAGTTCAACTGGATGGAAACTATCGTACAACCAAACCCCAGTGACGTGCAGACTTGTCCCTCCTTTCTTTGCAGATGACACAAAGATAGGTAGAGGGACAAGTAGTATTGATGAAGTGGGAAGGCTGAAGAAGGATTTAGACAGGCTAAGAGAGTGGGCAAAGAAGTGGCAGACAGAGTACAACATGGGAAAGTGTGAGGTCATGCACTTTAATAGGAAGAGGGGCATGGACTATTTTCTAAATGGGGAGAAAATTCAGAAGTCTCAAGTGCAGAGACTTGGAAGTTCTGGTCCAGATTCTCTCATGGTAAACTTGCAGGTTGAGTCAGTAGTTAGGAAGGCAAATGCAATGATGGCATTTATTTTGAGAGGATTAGAATATAAAAGCAGGGATATACTTAAGGCTTTAATACTCCAAATGTGGTCTGACAGAGCTTTATGTGCAGTTCTGGAGACCCACATCTCAGGAAGGATGTGCTGGCCCTGCAGCATGATCAGAGGAGATTAGAAAGAATAGTCCCAGGAATGAAAAGCATAACGTGAGGAATGTTTGAGGACTCAGTCAATATTTGATGGAGTTTAGTAGGATGAGGGGGTGGGAATCCAATTGAAATACACAGAATAGTGAATGGCCTGGATAGAGTTGAAGTTGGAAAGGCATTTCCATTGGTAGGAGAGACTAGGATCGGAGGGCACAGCCTTAGAGTAAAGGGAAGACCTTTCAGAACAGAGATAAGGGGAAACATCTTCAGCCAGAGTGGTGAATCTATGGAATTAATTGCCGCAGAAGGCTGTGGAGGCCTGGTCATTGAGTATATTTAAGACAGAGATAGATTGGTTCTTGAGTACCAAGGGGATCAAGGGTTACAGGGAGAAAATGGGAGAATGAGTTTGAGAAACCTACCAGCCATGATTGAAGGATGGAGCAGACTCTATGGGCTGATGTCTGCTCCTCTGTCTCTTATGGTCCCTCATGCTCCAGTTAAAAAGGTGAAGGGGAGTTTGCTTAGGAATGATGAAACCAAGTGTAAAAGTCCTGTAGCAATTATAAAACACTACTGCCAATGAGATCAGTAACCCCAAGACTCAAAAAGATGTTTTCATTCTGAGGGAATCTATGACCTTAAGGTTGAAAGTTGACATAAGAATGGAGAAATGTTGCTCAACAAAAAACAGAACAAGAATCAGAATAAAAATAATAAAAACAATTACTCAACCTTTATTTTAAAAGCAAACGTGTTACAGGTGGTGGATTTTTAAAAAATATGCAGCATAGGAAGGTGCCTCAGAAGCAAAAAGGCAGAAAAACCGCTGCTTTTTATAACAATGGAGTAGCCTGCCTCACCAGAGTTACATTGTGACATACTGTCATCACCAATAACTCGGGTGATTAGATATCTGTCTTAGAACATGTTCACATTTAACCTTTTGAGTTTGCAACATGCACTAATTTAGCAGATTTAGCTCAATTTAAAGCAAGTCAGCTACTACCAAATTCTATTCTAAAGCCAAATACTTCAATATATCCACAACATCCATTCACATCATAGCACATAATATAGAACAATGTTACACATTGTCAGCTGTTAACAGGAACATAACCCTTACCTTGTCCTGAAGTTACGACAAATTGTTGTAGTCCCAAGTACACTTCAAGGTTATCCTGCAAGATGGGAAACTAGGAACAGAAAACAGAAGATTAAAGTAGTTCTTAAAAGGATGATCAACCACACCAAGCATTTACTCTAAGTATGGGAAGTTCTTTGCATTTTTGCAGAGATTGGTTGCAATACATAGACAATGGCCCCGAAGCTCTGAAACTTCATTCTAGCCCACACTGAAACAGAAGGCTCCCAAGAACTGTCAGAATACACCAAACACTTATTACATAGCCTAGGTTGAGTGAAGCCCAGGACAGTCTCAATTCAAATCAGGACGATGGCTCAGTGGTTAGACTGCTGCTCTCACAGCTCCAGGGACCCGGGTTTGATTCTAGTCTCAGGTGACTATGTGGAGTTTGCACATTCTCCCAGTGTCTGTGTGGGTTTCCTTCGGGTGCTCTGGTTTCCCCACACAGTCCAAAGGTGTGCAAGGTTAGGTGAATTGGCCATGCTAAATCGTAGTGTTCAGGGATGTGTAGGGCAAGGGTGGGGTGGAAGGGATGGATTGCTCTTAGGAGGGTTGGTGTGGACTTGTTGGGCCAACGGGCTTGTTTCCACACTGTAGGGATTCTATTCTATTCGATTCATCATTGAGCAGTCAAATTCTCAGTTCAAAAGAACCACTGGTATGGAATATTACAAACTGGGTTTCTATACAGGATGCTCTATCAAAATAGAAACTTGAAAATCATTGGTTTGTTGAGGCAGATCTAAACTATGCTGTGTTTGTGACTTGGGAGCATTGGATACTGACAATAGTGCAGAAACAGCAAGTACTACATTTCTCATGACATTCTACACCGAATGCAGTCCAGCATAATGCATCATACAGATTCCACATTAATGCGACTTAGTAACAGTTACTTACGATTGTAGAAAATGCATGAGAAGGAAGGAGCTCCATCACTTTGGCCACTACCTCCAAGCTCTGACGTAGATGACGCTGCCATTCAGTCTGTTGCTGCAGGCAAAGAGAAGCAAAGACGTTGCAAACTTCTCAAGCATAAAAGTGAGTGAAACTGCTGTGTAATGCTGTGCCATGGCTCCTATTTTACTTGATTATACTTCATAGATACTTAAATAAAATAAATAACTGCAGATGCTGGAATTCTGAAATAAAAACAAATTGCTGGAAAAACTAAGGTCTGGCAGCATCTATAGACAGAAAGCAGAATAAGGTTTCATGTTCAGTGACCCTTCTTCAGAGCTGTTTGTTTTTACTTCTCATATAGTTGTTTGGCTGTAAGGCATTTTGGGCCCAAGGTCACAAAAATGCAAATTTATTTCTTTATTCAACTGAAGTTCCTTACACTCAATAAATAACAATGATAAGGGGGAAGTGTTGCAATAAGCAACTTTCAGGCAGCTCTTTTGAAACAAAGGAACTCACTACCTCATTTATGTAAAACTGTGCTTTCAATGGGCTCAAAAAAAAATCACACAAGACAAGTGCTGGATAATGCTATGGTCTCAAATGGGTTGAATGATGTGCTATGCGATTCCGGTTCTGCAATGCTAGCCTTCAAGGTTTGGACATCTTGCCTTTAATAGGCATCACAAATATTTTACATTAACACTTTTTGCAGCTCCTCCATATTGAGCTAAGAACAGTCCAATCCAATAGGCCTCAACACAAGACTACAGCCAAAAATCCCTACCTTAAAACGAGTGGTTAAAAGACATCAGAATCCAGTAAGCATCTATAACCATCTCTGGATTTAAAGGGTATTTTTTTAAAATTGAAAGGAAATAAATTCTGGTGTCATTATTTTGAAGTTTATTGAAAGCCAACAGGATGTTAAGCCCACAAATACCAGTATAACTTGAACGGCTGACATTGTGTGTAAATTTATAGTGTGCGTGTTTTATAGGAGACACAAGAAAGGAAACAAAAAAAAATACATCTACAACTTATCTTCTGTGGAAGAAAAAAAAATTAAACAAGGGAAAAAGGCAGGTCAAGTAATTACTTTTTAATCAACTTCTTCAGACACCTTATGACATCTCCAGAACAAGTAGAACTGTACATTCTGGCCCAGAGATGGTACACTACCACTGTACCATGAATGCCCTGTTAAAAATCAACTTTAAGCAAACTGTTGGACTCCAGTGCAAAAACAAAACATACGAAGAATAGGATAGCCTGGCCAAGTGCTCAACTACAAATATTAAATTAATTGCAGAGATGGGGTTAAGTACAAAAGCAAGGGATTCTTCATTCACAATACATCCCCTATTGGAATCTAAACTATACAGTGCAGAGCAGTATTTACAGGGAAACGAAATAGGTGTAATACCCACTGGTTGCAATGATACTTTTGAATTAATAAATACTGCTGAACTAATGGACAGTTCAGCTCCTTACAGGGAGTGCTGTAAATATTCCGCTCTTCAAAAAAAAATTCTGCAACTACCATAGCATAGGTGGGCGATAGGAAGAGTCTATTGAAGCAAGCAGAAAAACCTAAATCAACTATTGCTCCAAACATTCTGACAATCTTAGACTGGATGCCAGAACGTTAACTCATGCTTTAAATTTTTTTTAACCAAGATGAAGTTTAGTTAAGTGATTACAATTTAAAAGGTAAAGTGAAAGTGACCGAAGGCTCACCTCTGCCAACTTACTTTGCAGCAATAAAAATACCTTTTGGCATCAAGAATGTTATATATTTGGATGCTTACCAGGTCACGTTTTGCTTCTTTCTGGGTTGCTCAACAATAGAATAACTTGTCAAATATAGTGTGCCACATACCCTCAATAATTCAGGCCTAATCCTCACCAACATCCTCAGCTCACTTACATCATCATCCAGTGTCTCATCATCAAGTTCTTCCAGCTGGGCCTGATTAAAACGGAATTGTATCCGACGCAAAACTTCTGTCAGCAGTAGAACGAGTGCACCCTTGTACCTGGGGAAAGCAAAGCAGTTAGGGGCAATAAATCTCAGCACAGAATGACTTGGGGCAGAAAAGCAGAATGCTCTCATTAAGTACAAAATCAAGCAAGTTTTCACTAATTCTCCCTCCTGCTTCAGTAGAACCTGTTCTAGTTATACCAGTATGGGAACAGTCTCACTATAAGAATGCCTCTCTCAGCACAAGCCCTGAACCTCATATTTGTATCTTTTTCATGGACTTCAATAGTCCATGAGAATCCTGGATTTACCCATTCAGGCTTCCTTCCTCCCAAATAAGAGGAGCAACATTGTTCATACAAAATGACAGGAGAAAGTATCAAATGAGGTACAGAAGCTGAATTAAATCATCTATGATCTGGATCATACAATAATGTCTGGATGTTACATCTTGGTTGCATCACATCAGCTCATATTACAAATTTTGTTTTATGTATCACACAGGCTGGAAAGAAGAGAGGAAGAGGTTCAGGTCTTAACCAGTGTTTTCAACTTAAATAAGTGTAATTACAGATATACGAAGGAAGATTGGTCTAAAGCAGGCAGGGAAAATAGACAAAAGTTAGTGGATGAGCAGAGGCAGACAATCAAGCAGATATTTCTTAAGACAACAAGATTTATTCTGGTCAAAAAGAAACACCATGAGAAGGCATACAAAGCAGTGACAACTAGTATTTAGGCCAGTGAATTAGGACTTCTAAGAAATGAACCAGATGTCCAAAAAGCTAATGAAGTGGGAGAAAACTGATCATTCATGTAAAATAGCAAAATATATATATAAAAAGTGTCTCTACAGATACACAAAGAGTAACTAAAGTGAATTTGGAACTCTAGGAGGATGCAACTGGGGAATTAATAAAGAGAAACCGGGAAGTGGCACATCACTTAAAACCAGTAATTTTTATTGCTTTTCAAGACAGAGGACTCTATACACATTCAAAAGCTATGAGCTAAACAAGGTGCTAATGGGAGGAATTTCCTTTAAGTCTTTATTACAAGGGATTAAGTGTTTGACAACTAAAAGTCAACAAATCACCAGGACCCAACAACCGCTATCCAGGAGTGTTTAAAGGATAGTGGAAACATTGGTCAAAATATTGCAGAATTCACTGGGTTCCAGGAAGATTCTAGCACATTAGAAAATTGTAAATGTATTTCTTATCCCTGTATCTCTTCAAGGGGGAAGAGAGATAGAAAGCAGGAAATTATAAGCCAGTCTTCCACCTTTCACTGGGAAAAATACTAGATTGTATTATTTTGGAAGAAACAGCAAGGCCTTTAGAGAAAACTAATGCAATCAAACAGAGCCTACATAGTTCTGTGAAGGGAAATCATGTTCTGCAAGTTTACTGGAGTTCTTTGAGGATATAATGAAGAGCTGATATGGGGCAAAAATGGCAGAAGTAACATATTTGGATTTCTAGAATACATTCAATAAAAGGTGCCACAACAGGTGAGAAGCTCATGGCAATGGGGATTATGTCTTAACTAATAGAGTGCCACAAAACTCAAACCTACATTGCCAATTATCGACTACAGTCAGTTCTTCAATAACACGATGTTCTTGTGCAACCCTGTGCAATTGAAAACTCGTGCTTTAGAAACAGCACGTAAGGTGTTGGCGATATAATCGCATTCCAGACATCACACTTTAAAAACAGTTTAGAAACAGTGTCCCCAATTTATTAATCGCGTTATAGCAAATTTGCATTAACAAAGCATGCGTATAACCTAATGACCTGTATTTATATTAATGACTGGAGTGGAGGGCAGACAGCATTGTAGAAAATCTGATACAGAAATAAATGGGAAGGCAGATTGTGATAAGGACAAGGAATCTGTATTGGGATTATAGGAAGGTTGAAAGATTGGAATGGGATGGGGAGGGGGGAGTTCTTGATAGATGGAATTTAGTCAGTGAGTCAGAGATTTGCAGCATGGAAACAGACCCTTCAGTCCAACTCATCCATGCTGACCAGATATCCTCAATTAATCTAGCCCCATATCCCTCTAAACCCTTCCTATTCATGTTCCCATCCAGATGCCTCTTAAATGTTGCAATTGTACTAGCCTCCACCGCCTCCTCTGGCAGTCCATTACACACACACACACACACACACACACACACACACACACACACACCTTTTCGTGAAAAAGTTGCCCTTTAGGCCATTTTTAAAATCTTTCCTCGCTCATCCTAAACCTATGCTCTCTAGTTCTGGACTCTCCCAACCCAGGGAAAATACATTATATATTTACCCTATCCAAGCCCCGCAAGATTTTATAAAGGTCTATAAGGTCACCCTCCAGCCTCCCATTCTCCAGGAAAATGATTCAATCTCTCCCTATAGCTCAAATTCTCCACCCTGGCAACATCCTTGTAAATCTTTTCTGAACCCTTTCAAGTTTCACAATATCCTTCCAATAGGAGGGAGATCAGAATTGCACACAATATTCCAATAACGGGGAGTTCAGAAATAGAGGGCATAGGTTCAGGGTGAGAGCGGAAAGATAAGAGACACCTAAGGGGCAACTTTTTCATGCAGAGGGTGGTACATGTATGGAATGAGCTGCCAGAGAAAGTGGTGGAGGCTAGTACAATTGCAACATTTAAAAGGCATTTGGATGGGTATATGAATAGGAAGGGCTTGTAGGGATATGGGTTGGGTGCTGCCAGACGGGACTAGATTGGGTTGGGATATCTGGTCAGACCAAAGGGCCTGTTTCCATGCTGTACATCTCTATGACTATGTAGGAAAGCGCAAGTCTCACTTTATACAAAAGGTATACAATAAGTCAAATGGAGGGCGACTCTAAAATGAATGCAGCACCGAGGGATGTGGGTGTTTTTGGCCACGGATAAAACAAAACATTAGCATACAGTTGCAGCTACTTAAAGCAGTGAATAGAATTCTGGCCTTGTTTGCTAGGGGTTTGGAGTTTAAAGTCTTATGACAATTGTACACATGTTGGCGAAGCTGAACCTGGAGTATTGTGCAGAGTTTTGGTCCCCATATTTAAAGAAGGGTTACTGGCATTACAGGCAGTTTGAGATACAGCAGACCGTTTCCAAAAATAAAGGGGTCGACTTATCAAGAACAAGAGAACAGATAAAGGCCTTTATTCATTCAAGTTTAGAAGACTGGGAGGTGATCGTTTGAAACATTGAGGATTCTGAGAGAGCTTGATAGGGTAGATGTTGAAAAATGTCTTTTATAGGAGGAAATCTCAAACTAGGGGGCATAGTTACAGAATAGAGGGACATTCAATTAAAACGGAGATGCAAAGGAATTATACCTCCAATGTTAGCAAACGTCTAGAATGCTGTACCCAGAGAGATGTGGAGGCTGATTTATTGAAGCTATTTAAAGTTAAAATGGACAGATTTTTGAATTATTAGGAAATTGAGGGCTATGAAATGAGATGATGATCAGGAGTTCAGGCCTGAGGCGAATCAGCTGTGATCTTATTGAATAACGGAAGCTTGACCGATATTCCATAAAAACAGCCCCTCCGGCAATTTTCTCTCTTGAAAAGACAGCAATAAATAGAGATTTTATTAAACAAATGACTCAGTATATTTGGCAGCGTTTAGATTTCTGGGTTCAGCTGTTTCATTCCCACCGGAAACGTATGGCACCTGGTTTCACAATGAGAGATGTATGTCATGAAAATAAAAATGTCAAAACTCCATACCAAAACTGATATTTTCTAATTATCTAGTTAACCACAACAAGATAGGAGCTATTTGAATTGATAGTGCTACTGGTTACGTTCCATTATGGAGCTTTGGCTGCAGGGTGATCAAACTTGGAACTGAATGATATTTGAGGACTGGTAAAAAGGAAAGGAGGTCAGTGCTCAATATAAGTGACAGGATCAGGATAATGTAAAATCTGAGCTGGTAAAGCTATGCAACAGCAAGAGCAGCACATAATAGTAGATGCAATTTTATAGGCCATCATGCGGTATTAGTAATGTAGATCACAGTAAACAAAAAACAAAATTAGGAAAATCTGAGGTGTGTCTAATAAAGGGAATGCAGTAATCATGGGTGACTTCAATTTATGTATAAATTTGGAAAATTTAATGAGCAATGCTGCAGAGAAAGAACTCCTGGAATGTATTCAGATAGTTTTTGAGCAATACGTCAAGGAATCAACTCGGGCAGGCTATATTAGATTTAGCATTATACAATGAGGGGGCTAGTTAATAATTTTTTTTGTTAAAGAATGTCAGGCATTAATATCAAAGCATGATATAAAACATTTTATTAGGTTTGAAGAAATGTTATTCAATCTGAAACTAGAGTCTTAAATCAAAAGGAGGACAACTGTGACGGTAGGAGGGGCGCATCAGCTGCAGTGGATTGTAAAAATACACAAAGATTTGACAATGGTTACAGACACTGCTAGTATTTAAACAATTAATGTTTGGTTTAAAAATACATTCCTTTAGGCAAAAAAATCAAGAATACCATGACTAACAAAAGAAGTTAAAGATAGTACAGTTCAAAAGCTTAGAGTTGTCAAAAATAATTGTACACCTGACTGTGATAATGTAATAATTGGCAAAGGAAGACCAAGAAATTGATTTAAAAAAAAAAGCAATACAATAAGGCATATAGGGAGCAAAGGCATGGCAGTTAAAGTTGCGGATGAAAGTTAATGTAGGAAAACATATTGAAGACAAATGGAGATTTTATACGATATATTGAGTGCATGGGCAAAAAATCTGGCAGATGGAATACAATATAGGAACATATGAAGTTGTTCACTTGGAACAATGAAAAAGCAGAGCATTACTTAAATGGAAATTTCCTAGGATTTAGGTGTTCTTGTGCATGAATCTCAAAACCTTAAGCAGTTCCAGTATGCAATGGAGAGCACAAATGGAATGCTATTTTTTATTATGGGAAGAATTGAACGTAAAATAAAGAATGTTATGATTTGGTTTGCATAGTTTTTGAGATATGGTCTCACCAATGCTATGTGCAGTTTTGGTCACCTTATTTAAAAGGTGGTGTACATTGAAGAAGATTCAAAGGAGGTATGCTTAATTGATACCTTGAATGAGTGGGTAGTCTTGAGGATAGATTGGACAGTCTGGCTCACAGGTCATTCAGCTATAATATGCATTTCGTTAATACAAATGCACTAACACGATTGACAAATTGGGGACAATTTCTAAAGCGCAAACTTTAAGTAATGGTTATAACACAATTCTGGCCCCATTAGTTTAAATGGTGCTGTTATTACTCAACTTAAAACACCTGATTGCACGAAAATGAAACTACAGCATTACAGCATTTTCACTATAATTTGGAAGCAAACAGACAACTTGCTTGAAATGTATAAGATCCTGAATGGTCTTGACAATTTGGATATGAGAAGAATGGATTTTCGTGTGGTTTAATCCAGAACTAGTGGGCAGTATTTCAAAATTAGGGGTCACCTTTTAGGACAGATGAGAATTCCACTACGTTAGCAAGGTACCATGTTCAACTTTCACATCATGGAGTTTACTTCGACAAGCATCTCAGACAGCCAACAATGCGAGTTTCAGTTTCAATGTGAAGTGAGAACAGTTCCCACTTTGCAGAGTCATGAAATGATCTTGTACAGAAATTTGCTTCCTGATATGAAAAAGGCAGTAGACTATGTTTGAGACATCTGTAAAATTATTCTTTATACAAAGGAATCATTTCAGGTTGAAGTGGCACCATAACTATCAGATGAACTGGGGCAGCTTGGGGAACAAAAACTGTCCATCTCCAAGACGGACTATGGAACAGGTATTGTTAGACCATACAGTAGGAATCAAAAATTGTGGCACTGGAAAAGCACAGCAGGCCAGGCAGCAGCTGAGGAGGATAGGTGACATTTTGGGCACAAGCCCAAATGGGGGTGGGGGTGGGGGCAAGGTGCTGAGAGATAAAGAGGAGGGTGGGGAGGCAGCTGGGAAGGCAATAGGTAGACGCAGATGAGGGGTGATGGCATTCGGTCAGAGGGAAGGGTGGAGCAGGTAGGTGGGAAGGAAGATAGACAGTTCAAGAGGTCGGTGTTGATTTAGAGGGTTGGACCTAGGGTGAGGTGGAGAGAGAGGGGAGACAGGAATCTGGTGAAGTCAACACTGATGCCACGTGCTTGGAGGGTCCCAATGTGGAAGATGAGGTGTTCTTCCTCCAGTCATTGGGTGCCGTGGATTTGGCAGTGGAGGCAGCCCAGGACTTGCATGTCCTTGGCGGACTGGGAGGGAGTGTTGAAGTGGTCGGCTACAGAGTGGTGGGGTTGCTTGGTGCGTGCCAGAGAGAGGTTTCCTGAATAACCACCAGCCTTCAAATCACTCAAAGTTGGAAGAGATAAGTACTCTACTTTATCTACTGCATCTTACAGATAAAGACTGCGCATCACCACAGAATTTAATAGAAAGAGAATGGCCAGCAGTATTCCAGTTTGCCATCATTGTTAAAAAGTCAACAACCAAGCATTCCTTTTGAGTTATGATACATTTGAGAAAACATGCTGACATCAAACTAGTTAGAAATATTGGATTTCAGACTTTCACAAGCAGGTTGAAACATTTAGCCAACTTTATAGCTCAATAAATATCGTTAGTAATCCTGCCCTTTTGAACTCATTGAACAGAAGCTTCAGATTTTCAAAGTCACAGGTTTTATGCAAATAACTGTGTAGCAAGGCCAGAAAGTAGCAAGTCTGTGGAAAGAAATTAGTTGTACAATTTAAGAGAAACTCAAAAGAAATCAATTTGACAGGCAGAGGCAATTAAAGTTCAAGACACTAAACTGGGAACATTAAGGACTTTTAATTAGATGAGTGAGTTTTTTGGTATCTTTATACTACAAATACTAAGATATAGCAGCTAACCTGTTTAGTACCTCATCCCGATCAGCCAGCCTACTCTTGATTTTACTTGTTAGGTAGTCCAGAAATATTGTCCAAATGTCAAGGCAGGAGAAATAACCCTCATGACTGGGCTGTAACAACAAAACATCAGAAATTATGTTTGCTGCTTTTACAAACTGGTTGCACATATAGAATTATATCAACATTAGACGTATACATATACAGGAAATTTGGCTCCAACAGTCCATTCAGGATGGTTATGCCCCACTTTCCTCCACCACACTTGTCCTCACATCCCACTCCCTCCACCCTCAAATGTTTGTCTAGCTTCACTTTAAAATTTAGCTGTACTATTTGACCATTGCATGTGGTAACAAACTCCCTATTCTCAACCTTTATTTTTTAATCTAAAAATGGTTAAGTCCAGAATGGTGGTTGGTTAGCTCAACAAGACATGGTGACTCATGTTAAACCACCACCAGTCATTTCTCTCGAATGAGAGCACAGCCCTGTGGTCTAGTAAGACAATGAAAACTTTATCTTAACTGGGAGGTGAGGGGTGAGTTTAAGAAGTTCATAAGACATAGGAGCACTCATTCAGGTCATTCAGCCCATCAAGTCCACTCTGCCATTCAATTATGGCTCTCACCCCTATTTTCCTGCTTTCACCCCATAACCCTTCAATCTATTATAAATTAAAAATCTGTCTAACTTCTCAAATTTACTCTCCGCCCCAGCATCCACTGCATTTTGGGGTAGTGAAGTATACAGATTCACAACCCTTTGGGAGTAGTTTCTGCTCACTATTTTAAATTTGCTATCCCTTAACCTAAGACTATAACCTCTCGCCCTAGAATGCCCCACAAGAGGAAGCATCCACTCCACATCTATTTTTATCCATAGCTTTTAACATCTTGCCTACTTCAGTTTGATCCCCCCTCACGTTTCTAAATTCCAGAGAGTTAAGGCCTGAACTCTTCAATCTCTTTTCGTATGACAAACCCACTAGAACTTTTCCTGTGTCCTGAGTGTTTTGGAATATTATAACCAAATGAATCCACCATCTCCGCAGCCACTTCCCTTAACACCCTAGAACATAGGCCATCAGGCCCGAGGGACTTGTCTGCCCTCAATCCTAATTGTTTGCAGAGTACCTTTTCCCTATTGATGTTGATTGCTCTTAAGTTCTACTCTATTGTCTCCGAGTTGCCCGTTCCAATAAGAATGGCACTACTGTCCTCCACCATGAAAACTGGGGCAAAGTATTGATTTAGCATCTCTGCCATTTCAGAACTCCCCACTACTAACTCTTTGGTTTCATCTTCCAAGGGACCAACATTCACCTTAGCAACTCTTCCCTTTTATAAACCTATAGAAACTTTTGCTGTTCTTTGATACTTTGTGCAGTTTTCTTTCGTACCTTAGCTCTTAATTTTTTAGTATCCCTTTGTTAATGTTTGAAAATTGCCCAATCTTCCAGCCTGCCACTGGCCTTTGCAATATAGTATACTTTAGTTTTTGACTTTATATTGGCCTTGACCTCCTTGTTTAGCCATGAATGTTTTTGTATCCCACCTTACCATCTATTTTCCTCACTGGGAAGTATTTTAGACATGAGAAATTAAGTAGCTCCTTAAACAACTACCACTGCTCATCCACTGTCTTGCTTGTTAGCCTTCCTGCTCAATCTACTCAGGCATGAGGAAAGATTTGTAATTTTCTTTGTTTAATTCCAGATCAGTGTGGGACTCCACTTTCTCACCCCAAAAACTCAATTTTGAATTCCATCATACTATGGTCACTACTATGGTCACTACTCCCTTCAGATTCCTTAACTATGATGTCATCAATTAAATTGTCCTCATTACACAATGCCAATACAGTAGCCTACTCCCTGGTCAGTTCCACAACACACTGCTCCAAGAAACAATCTCTAATACATTCAATGAGTCATAGAGTCAGAGATGTACAGCATGGAAACAGATCCTTTGGTCCAACCCGTCCATGTTGACCAGATATTCCAACCCAATCTAGTCCCACTTGCCAACATCCGGCCCATATCCCTCCAAACCCTTCCCATTCATATACCCATCCAAATGCCTCTTAAATGTTGCAATTGTACCAGCCTGCACCACATCCTCTGGCAGCTCATTCTATATACGTACCATCCGCTGTGTGAAAAAGTTGCCCCGTAGGTTTCTTTTATATCTTTCCCCTCTCACCCTAAACCTATGCCCTCTATTTCTGGACTCTCCGACCCCTGGGAAAAGACTTTGCCTATTTACCCTATCCATGCCCGTCAATTTTGTAAACCTCTATAAGGTCATCCCTCAGCCTCCAACGCTCCAGGGAAAACAGCCAGTTCCGCCTCTCCCAAAGAAATCTGCTTCCAGGTTATCCTTGCCAATTTGATTCTTCCAATCGACAAGAAGGTTAAAATCACCCACGATTATTGCCGCACCTTCTTTGCAAGCCTCCAACATTTCTTGGTTGATATTGTGCCCCACTGTAGAACTACTGTTTGGGGACCGAAAGATTACTCTTCCCCCAAGTACTTCCTCACTTTGCTATTTCTTATTTCTACCCAAACTGATTCGACATCTTGTTCTCCTGTGCTCATGTAATTTCTCATTACAAACACTGATCCCTTCCTTTACCGGCAAAGCTACACCACCTCTTTTTCCTTTCAGTCTATCTTTCCAAAATGCTGAGTACCCCGAGATATTCAATTCCTAGACCTAGCCTCCGTGTAACAGTGTCTCAGTAATCAATACCAAATCGTACCCTTTTGTTTCTATTTGCTCCATTGAGTCATTAATTTTGTTTCTAGTGCTTCCTGAATTTAGATACAAAACATTTAAATTTGTTCACTAGGGTGAATTTCCCTAGTCTTTTATAATTCCTTGCTGCAGAGACATTCACCTGCTCTGTCCCTAACCTGTCTGGTAGCCATCTGCCACATTACTAACCTGCACTCTTACCTACTCCTTTAATTTGAGTTTCTAATTTCCCAGAGAACCGCAACCCCCTACCTACCCCCCTCGAGCAACCAGAATTTACTACAGATGTAGTCATTGGGAACCACATTGGGGTCCACCAGCTCCCATATTATGCAGGAACAACTTATCACCAGACCCTCCATCCTTACTTCATTTAACTAGTTTTGAAATGTTTTAAAATTTAACTTTTCAATATTGCTGATTATCTCAATCTGAATGTAAGTTATAACCAATAATTTAACAAAGATTCAATTTAACAGACTAAATTTTAACATTCAAATTTAGCAGATGCCTTATCAGCCAATAAAGTCACAGCTTTCCTGTGACATCACTTCCCTTCATCCTCATCAGTCAAACCAATTAGAAACTCTTACCTTCCCAGGCTGCCCTCTGGCTCACTCCTGCAGAAAAGCCCTTCATGGTAACCTCAGCCAGGGCAGGAACAGAACCCATGCTGTTGGCACTCTACATTGCAAACCAGTCAACTAATCTAACTGACCCCCAAATAAATAAAGATGAAGAAGTTTCTTCTGACTCCCCTGTAGGACATCTTGGCAACAGTTTTATATTGATGAAATATTACCCCTTGTGTTTTTCCTGAGGAAAACAAACATTCTCTGTTTGCACTATCAAAGGTTTTCACAATCATAAATACCTCCATTACGTCTTTGGACTTTTTACCCAACAGGGGGAAAAAACCCAGATCCAGCCACTAATCTTTTTGCAATATACAAGCCCACATATTTCTGAAATCATCTTTGTACATCTTTGCATTCTCCGCAATGTCTCTATTTTTATGATTGTGGCAGTTAAAGCTGTACTCAGTTTAGATATACATTAGCGCAACTTTCCTACTTTTCAATGTAATCCGTTTAGAAATAAAGCCTACTTATGGCCTTGCTAGCCTGGGGAAATGATTTGTATCTTTGTAGTCATACAAGACACCAAGTAGTCATAAGTGATGCCAAGAAAATAAGCTATTCTCCTTATCAAAATACACTAGCTCATTTATTTGCCTTGAACTGAATTTGCCAATCATTTGTACATTGAACAATGTTTCTCATTGAACATTAGTTCTCCTCTGTTTTGACCAACTGAAGCAATCTAATGTGATCTGTAAATTAAGAAATTGTGCTCGATTCCAAAGTTCTCATCTTTAATTAAAATTGTGAACAGTAGACCCATCATTGTCCCTTGTGGAGCACTAATATCCACTCTGAATAAGGATCCTTACTTCTACCCCCTGCTTTGTCTTCAAGCCAATTAACTAATTTTTAAATCACTTATTCCCTGATCTAATCTTTTATGAAGCATCTTATTGAAGGCCTTTTGAAAATCCAGTTACCATAAGACACAGGAGCAGAAATTAGGCCATTCTGCCCATCAGGTCTGCTCTACCATTCAATAATGGCTAATGGGGTTGAAAAACCTATTTCCCCACTTTTTCCCCTGTAACCTTTGATCTCCTTCACCATTGAGAACTTATCTATCCCTGTTTTAAATGTACTCAATAACCTGGCCTGCACCGCCTTCTGTGGCAATGAATTCCACAGATTCATCACCCTCAGGCTGAAGTTTCTCTTTACCTCTGTTCTAAAAGGTCTTCTCTTTACTCCAAGGCTGTGCCCTCGGGTCCTAGTCTCTCCTGCCAATGGAAACATCTTCCCAACATCCACCTTATCCAGGTCTTTCAGTATTCTGTATGTTTCAATAAGATCCCCCTTCATCCTTCTAAACTTCATAGAGTACAGACCCAGAATCCCCAAACATTCCTCATGTTAAGCTTTGCATTCCTGGAATCATTCTTGCGAACCTCCTCTGGACTCACTCCAGGCTAATACATCCTTCCTGAAGAATTGGGCCCAAAATTGCTGATTATATCCTAAAGGTGGTCTGACCAGAGCCTTATAAAGCCCCAGATATACATCCCTGTTTTTATATGCAAGTCCTCGCAGGATGAATGCCAACATTGTATTTGCCTTCCTAACTACCAACTTAACCTGCAAGTTTACCTTGAGAGAAACTTGGACTCGGACTGTATTAATATTAAATGATTTGTCAGAATTCTCCATCACATCTCCACTTCTGAAACACGCTATCAAGATATTGTTCTATTCTCTCAACAGAAACCTCATTATTTTTCCCTTCAATGTTAATTTAACTATTATCCCTTCACAAATTTAGGAGTTACATTTGCCATCTGCCAATCCCACCGACGTTTGTTAGGAATGACTTTTTTAAAAAAACTTTATCTCTTTCCTAAGTAGTCTCAGAATACGTAAATGCAATCCTTCAAAGCCAGGGTTCTCTCCCCCACCACTTAGATTATTCAAAACTATTTTTGATTTAAACACATTTCTCATTGTTCACACCATTCAATGACACATACTTGTTTCACCACTATATTAAATACGAAATAAAATGAGACAATATTTCTGCCATTTCTCTATCATTACTGTTAGCATTAGCTTGCCTCTCAATGGACCAGTTCCCATAACCTTTTCTATAGCCTGTAAAAGTACTTTATTTTGCTTTATTTAATTTCCTGGCTCCTCTTTACCTTAATTATTTTGTTACTTCTCTCCTAATCTCTACTTCCTCTGATTATGCACTCCTCTGATATCTATACACATTATTTTTGACTGTTTATAATCTCAGTTGTTTCCTTTCAGCTTTGATTTGGAGATGCCGGTGTTGGACTGAGGTTACTAAGTTAAAAATCACATCAGGTTATAGTCCAACAGGTTTATTTGGAACCACTAGCTTTCGGAGCGCCACTCCATCAGGTGGTCTGGCCAACCACCTGATCAAGGAGCAGTGCGCCAAAAGCTAGTGTTTTTTAACCTTTTAGCTTTATTCATCTCTGGAGTCCCATTTGCAAATTTAATTTTCTTCTTTTAATATGTGAACTGTTTCCAGCATCCTCCAGAACATCTCAAATCTTATCCATGATGATCAACATTATCATTTCTCAATTACTGTTTCTTTCATTTCCCAAGTTCTATCCCCAGCCTCTTAAAGTCGGCTGTTTAACCATGGCTTGCATATTATGGTTACTATAGCTTTTATGTTACCCTACCTTATCTCTGTTCCTTATTAATCAAGGGAAAACCTTGTAGTTTGGCATTTAACAATGTTAATGTTTAGAAAGATGCCTTACAAACATTAACAACCATTTCTTTGCACACTTGTCCTGTCCAAGTAAATATTAATAAGGATATGCCAGTGATTATTCTTCTATGTTTGTATTCCATGTCCTGATTTCTCTGGATAATTCTTCTACAACTTCTCCATTTAAGGTGATCAGTAGACCACATCAGCTAGTTTGGTAGATCCATTTTGTTCAGCCTTTCTAACTATAGGATTCTATTTTAACTGTTTCCCTTCTTTTAAAAAAAATCATACATGCAACTTCATTTCCCCTTTTTCCTCCCTCTAACTTTTTAAAATCTGTTCTCATACACTGTAATGTTTACTTCACAGTAACATTTATTTTATAGTGTGGTCATGTCTCTCATCTAGATCATGCATGGTTGATCCCAACAATGATTCTAGTTCCCCCCTTTTATTACAGTTGCTGAGCATTGATGTACAATTACTTTAACTTATTTTAATAGGATTTCTCATGTTTAAAGCAGTTAATTGCCTTATTTTATACTTCGAATGCTCTCCAGTGCTGCTTTGTTTGCATTTAGGCTATTTAAGATTCTTCCAGCTCCCTTTGCCACTCCAATCATCTTTAGTTTAAAGCCTTAGTCACATTTCCACCCTTTTCCAGTAGAACACAAGTCCCATCTCAGTTAAGGTGGACCCTCCTATTGATGCTGCTCTTCTGTTCCAGAATGTGTTAGCACACAGAGTTTGGAATCCCCTTTCCTACACCATCCCTTTAGCTATTTGTCAATTCTGATTTGTTTGCTTCCTATGTTCTTTGTGCCTGGCTCAGACAACGATCTAGAAATTATGAAGTCTTGCTTCTAAATTTGAGCAAAACTGATTCTTCAGCAGGACCTCTCAGCTTGCCTATATGGATCACAATGACTAGAACTAACACTCCCTTTCCAAGTTCACTTCTAGCCACTGAAAAGATATCCCTAATCCTGTCATCAGATAGGTCTTAAAACCTGAAAGGCCTCACCTAAGTCCAAGCAGATCAAATCATTTGACCTAGAGTCTACTCAAGATCATGGATCATCTAATTATGGCCTTAATTCTAATTTCAGCATCTTAAATGAAAGACCCTAGATTTTGAAATGGTGTCCCTTAGTTCTAGATCCACCCACAAAGGGAAACATTCTCTCAGCATTTTAAACATTTCAGTAAGACCACCTCTTTATCATTCTAAATTTAAAGCTCACAATGCTCTAGCTTTCCACACAAGATAGCCCCTTTATCCACAGAATCAATGCAAGGAAGCTTCTCTGAACTGTCTCCAAACGGGGTATTTAACAATATCATTCACTCCCTCCACCACTGACATAATACGAGTGTACACACTGCAAAACCTCCTTAGACAGCACCTTCCAAAGCTATGACCTCTATCACTAGCTAGGTCAAACTCCAGGAACACTCCAAAAAAAAAACCACGACAGGCATGATCTGCAGGGATTCGAGGAGGCAGCTTGCCACCATCGACAATTAAGGATCAGAAATAATGCTAACCTCTTGTACTGCATGTATAAAAATCACACAGAAGTTGCTCCTACAAACCCAAAATGCAACAAAACACGTAGGAGATTCCGGTCAGCCATTCTCTCCAAAAAAGCACAAATAAACATTCAATGTAACAACATTTCCACTGCACAGGCTTCAATCCTTAGAAGTATCTTCAGCAATACTCAATGTGGATTAAAGTAACCCCACCACTGACAGACATTAGCATGCTTTAAAGAATGCGAATAATGAAATGTGATACCACCGTCATCACGCCCATTATATAGAGCTATTTTGCTTGGTTCCTCTTTGGGTATCTAGATTTATATTTTAAAAAAATGGTGGTAAAATTAGAAGATAGACTTTTTAGGGGTGATTCAGGAGTTTGGTTGACAGTTTTTGACAATGTGCTGTATATCAGCAACTATTAACGTAAAAATAAAATGATTGGAGAAAACAGCTAAGTAAAGCTTTTAAAGAAACAAGAGATACTGCCTCAATCAAATTGAAAGACTGGCTTTGACAGGATTAAAGGAACTCTGCACGATGGTTGCTTAGCAACTCCTTCTATACTTCAAATTCTGTTTATAAACCCAGGAATCAGTAAGGAAGATAGCGAAAGTAGCAAGTCTCTTTCTTGAATCTCTCAGAAGTGCTTGGGAACCTCCTGGGAATTTCAAGTTTTAGAATACCAGTACTTTTGACTACATGAAATCTGAAAAGCTGAACTGTATCTATTTGAATGCAACCAGAACGGAAGTTTATTAACAGTCTATAGTTGTCCACAATTTGTCGTCTTGTCCACTGAATTTCCTCTCCCTGACGTTACCACCTTATATCCTGTGTTTCCAGATTCTTGGCCAACTGAGTATTGTTTTTCCCCCCGTCAATTTTTTTGCCATTTAAATTTGAAAATCCATCCTCACTGCAGAAAGTCACGTTTGTGTTGAGTATATGCCTCATTTGGAATCATGGGGATCCAGTTTTAATCCAGATTGTAGTTTAGGTGTCAACTAATATTTACCACTTGCTTCAAGAAAAAGGTCTGTTTATAAGCAACAGATTAGTTTGAATTCATGAAAAGAAACTGATGAATGTTTTGTTCTGAATAGTACAAAAGCATATGGTCATTTAGGTAAATTAATCAACATATTTATACTAATGCTGCAACTGTAGAAGTAATGGGGTTTTGTCAGAACATTCTGTCATACTACATGGCAAGCTTTTGGGTTGTATACGCACTCAAAGTTCAGGTTCCTAGGAAGTCAATCTCACCTGATGAAATGTATATTTGAAAAGAAGGGCCAGAAACTCCACCACTGGAAACTGGGAGTTGGACTCAATCCGACGCAGGTGAACACTCACAAACAGTCGCAGGAAGTCAGTAAACTTTTCCACATAGCTGAATAAGGGAAAGATCAGGGATAAAGATACTCAAGAAATTTGTCACACACCAAACTCAAATTTTTAAAATACATGCAAAGGAGTAGCAGCTTTCAAACATACTGTTAGTACAAGAAATGTAGATAATTTATACGATAGCAAATAAAGCCCTGCAACCATTACCTACAGGATAGAAAACTATTCACTCTAATACCTGAATCATAGGAAGAAAAAAAAATCCAGACAAAGGCAACTAGAGATGTTCAGTCAAAAATCCACACAAGACTTCAACTTGATTCACATTCACCTTCTGTCCCCACGATTCCTATTGCAGTCTGTCTAAGGTGATGATTCATCAGTGCTGTCAACACAGATACCTCATCAATAGCAGTCATTCATCCACTTTTGCTACATGTGTTCTTAAGCTGGGGTCCAGGAATGTTTATTGAACAGAACAGGCTTTATAGAGGCAGTGGTGCAGTTGTATTATGACTCACTTATTAATCCAGAAACTTGGATAATGTTCTGGGGATATCCAGGTTCAAATCCCACCATGGTAGATGATGGAATTTAAATGCAATTTTAAAAAAATCTGGAATTAAGAATCTACAGATGTCCAAGTAGTACTGTTGATTGCCAGAAAGACCCATCTGACTCACTAAATGTCCTTCAGGTAATAGAAATTCTGCCATCCTCACCTGGTTTGACCTAAATGTGATTTCAGAACAACTGCAAGTTGACTTTCAAGTGCTCTCTGAAATGGCCAGCAAGTCACGCAGTTGCATCATTTGTTATTACATCTCAACAAAGAAATGAAACCTGACAGACCTGCCAGTATCAATGTATGCTCCAGAAAAACAGCCCTGTCAACACCACAAAGTCCTCCTTACTACATGTCAGGCTTGTGACAAAATGGCAAGAGCTGTCAAGATTAGTCAACCAACAGTCTGACAGAGTCAGTCATGGTATTAATGTCTATAAGACACATTCTTTACTCAATGTCCCAGACACCAAAATCCCTGTATATGACCTTCCCCACCAGGACAGACAGCAGTGATGGCCACAAGTAGTGCACAGTGAGGTGGTAGGTATCCTGGGAGTCATCAATATGGACTCCGGGCTTCCTGAGGGCTCACTGTTTCAAGTTAAACATGGGCAAGGAAACGTTCTGTAGGTTACCAAGTTCCATCCTCCCTCGGCTCAGTACTCCATGCTGAACAACACTTGGAAGAAGCACAGAGGGTGGCAAGGATGCAGGATGTACTCTGGGTAGAAGATTTCAATGTCCACCACAAACACCAGAGGCTCCACAGCAGCACTTCTGGTCAGGTTCTAAAGGCCATAGCTGCAAAACTGGATCTGTGGTAGGTGATAAAGGAACCAAGAGGGAAAACATATTTGATCTCATCCTCGCCAATCTGTCGCCTGTATATGCATCTGTCCGCAATAGTCCTTGGAGACAAATTCCCACCTTCACATTGAGAATTTTCTCCAGTAGTGTTGTGTGGCACCATCACCAGGCTAACCAGGGACAGAATAGGGTTCCTTGCTGATCTTTGAGGGGCCCTATATGTGGAACCACAGGATACAGGGGAGATACTAATTGAATACTCTGAATCAGTGTTTATTGTGGAGAAGGACACAGAAGATATAGAATATAGGGAAGTAGATGGTGACATCTTGAAAAATGTCCATATTAGAGATGTGGTGATGGATGCCTTAAAACACAAAAGATGGATAAATCCCCAGGACCTAATCAGGTGTATCCTAGAACTCCATTGTAAGTTAGGGAAGTGATCCTGGACCCCTGAGATATTTATATCATTGATAATCACAGGTGTGGTGCTGGAAGACTAGCAGTTGGCTAACGTGGTGCTACTAGTCAAGAAAAGTGCTACCAGTGAGCCTGATACCTGTATTGGGCAAGTTGTTAGAGGGATTTCAGAGGAACAGGATTTACATGGACTTGGAAAGGCAAGGACTGATTAGGGATAGTCAACATGGCTTTGTGCATGGGAAGTCATGTCCCATGAACTTAAGTGAGTTTTTTGAAAATGTAACGAAGAGAATTGAGGGCAGAGCGGTAAATGTGATCTAAATGAACTTCAGTAAGACATTCAACAAGGTTCCTGATGGTACTCTGGTTAGCAAGATCACATGGAACACAAACAACTAGCCATTTGGATACAGAACTGGCTGGAAAGTAGAAGACAGGGTGATGTGGGCTGCTTTTCAGACTGGAGTCCTGTGACCAGTGGTGTGCCACAAGGATCGGTGCTGAGTCCACTGCTTTTCATCATTTATGCAAATGATTTGGATATGAACATAGGATGTATGGTTAATAAGTTTGCAAATGACATCAAAACTGGAGGTGCAGTAGACAGTGAAGGTGGTTACCTCAGAATACAACGGGATTTTGATCAGATGGGCCAAGGAGTGGCAGATGGAGCTTAATTTAGATAAATGCGAGGTGTTGCATTTTGGAAAAGTAAATCAGGGCAGGACTTATACACTTTATGGCAAGGCCCTGGGGAGTACTGCCGGACAAAGACTAGAGGTGCAAGTCCATAGTTCTTTGAAAGTAGAGTCACAGGTAGATAAGATAGTGAACGCAGTTGGTATGCTTTCCTTTATTGGTCAGAGCATCAAGTATAGGAGTTGGGAGGTGATGCAGCTGTACAGGACATTGGTTAGGTTTTTGGAATACTGCATTCAGGTCTGGTCTCCCTGCTACAGGAAGGATGTTGTGAAACTTGAAAGGGTCAGAAAAGCTTTACAAGGATGTGGCCAGGCTGTGAGCTATAGAGGGAGATTGAATAGGCTAGGGCTATCCCCTGAAATGGAAGCTGAGGGGTGACCTTACAGGAGGTATATAAAATCATGAGGGACATGAATAGGGTAAATAGACAAGGTATTTTCCCTGAAGTGGGGCAGTCCAGAACTAGAGGGTATAGGTTTAGACTTGGATTACTTACAGCGTAGAAACAGGCCCTTCGGCCCAACAAGTCTACACCAAGGGACCTAAGGGGCAACTTTTTCCACAGAGGGCGGTGAATTTATGGAAATGAGTGCCAGAGGAAGTGGAGGTGGCTGGTACAATTGCCACATTTAAAAGGCATCTGAATGGGTATATCAATAGGAAGGGTTTAGAGGGATATGGACCAAATGCTGGCAAATGGGACTAGACTAGTTTAGGATATCTGGTTGGTGTGGACAAGCTGGACCGAAAGAACGTAGAACATTACAGCGCAGTACAGGCCCTTCGGCCCTCGATGTTGTGCCGCCCTGTCATACTAATCTGAAGCCCTTTCAAACTACACTATTCTATGTATGCCCATATGCCCGTCCAACGATGACTTAAATGCACTTAAACTTGGCGAATCTACTTTTGTTGCAGGCACAGCATTCCATACCCTTACTACTTTGAGTAAAGAAACTACCTCTGACATCTGTCTTATACCTATCTCCCCTCACTTTAAAGTTGTGTCCCCTCTTGTTTGCTGTTCCCATACTGGAAAAAGGCTCTCCCTGTCCACCCTATCTAACCCTCTGATTATCTTGTATGTCTCTATTAAGTCACCTCTCAACCTTCTTCTAACAAGAACAGCCTCAAGGCCCTCAGCCTTTCCATGTAAGACATTCCTTCCATACCAGGCAACATCCTAGTACCCTTTCCAAAGCTTCCACATCCTTCTTA
>NC_057730.1:22382212-22429587 GCF_004010195.1 Chiloscyllium plagiosum
TGGCTTCAGCGATGTAGAGGTCAGTGCGCCAGACTACCACTGCGCCCCCTTTATCTGCTGGCTTGATGGTGAGGTTGGGATTGGAGCAGAGGGATTGGAGGGCTGCGCGTTGTGAGGGTGAGAGGTTGGAGTGGGGGATCGACAGGTTGAGGCGGTTAATGTCCCGGCGGCAGTTGGAAATGAAGAGGTCGAGAGCAGGTATTAGGCCAGCGCGGGATGTCCAGGTGGATGCAGTGCGTTGGAGGTGGGCGAAGGGGTCCTCGGAAGGTGGGCGGGAGTCCTGTTTACCTATTAGATGCTGTAGGCCATCAACAGCAGAACCGTATTCTAGCACAATCTACAACCTCATGGCCTGTCATATTCCTCACTGAACTATTGTCATCAAGCCAGGGGATCAACCCTGGATCAATGGAGTGCAGGAGGGCATGCCAGAAGTAGCACCAGGTATTATCTAAAAATGACGTGTTAATCTGGTAAAGCTACTAAACAGGATGACTTGCATGCCAAATAGCATAAGCAGCAAGCGATAGATAGAGCTAAGTCATCCCATAACCAATGCATCAGATCTAACCTCTGCAGTCCTGCAACATCCAATCTGAATAGTGGCGGACAATTAAACAACTCACTGGAGGTGGCTCCACAAATATCCCCATCCTCAATGATGGAGAAACCCAACACTTCAGTGGATTCACAGCAATCTTCAGCCAGTGGGTCTCAGCACAGACACCAGTCTTCAACCAATTTGATTCACTTTGTATGATATCAAGAAATAGTTGGAGGTATTGGATACGGACAATATTCCAGCGATAGTACTAAAGACTTGTGCTCCAGAACTTGCCACACCCCTAACTAAGCTCTTCCAGTACATCTACCTGACCATGTTGAAAACTGACCAGATTGTCCTATACACAAAGCAGGACACATCCCAAAGGGGACAATTGCCACCCGATCACTACTCTCAATCAGTAGAATGAGGTGACTGTACTATTAAGCAGCACCTGCTTAGAAACATCCAGCTTGTGTTTCACCAGAGCCATTCAGTTACTGACCTTGTTACAGCCTTGGTTCAAACATGGAGTTGAATTCCAGAGATGAGGAGAGTGATATTCCTTAACATCATGGCTGCATTCAACAAAGTGTGGCATTAAGCAGCCCTAGCAAAACTAGAATTAACAGGAATCAGGGGGCAAACTTACCACTGTTTGGAGTCATATCTGGCAGATAGGAACATGACTGAACACCACCACATGCAAGTTCCCCTCCAATCTACTCAATTTCCTGACTTCAAAATAAATTTGCATTCCCTTACTGTCACTGAGTCAAATATCCTGGAATTCCCTCCCTAACGAGATTGTGGATCAACCCATAGCAGGTTGATTGCAGTTCAGGAAAGCAGCTCACAACCACCGCTCAAGGGCAAGCAGGGACAGCAATAAACACTGGCCAGTCGGAAATGCCTGAATTGCATGAATAAAATTGGTGAGCTTAGCCATATTTAAAGATAGATATACTGGCATTTGAGACAGTCCACAGAAGGTTCACAAAGAAGGTTCACTAGGTTCATAAGTTCATAGTGGGCGCAGTGGGTGGCACAGTGGTTAGCACTGTTGCCTCGGCGCCAGAGACCCGGGTTCAATTCGCCTCAGGCAACCGTGTGGAGTTTGCACATTCTCCCAGTGTCTGAGTGGGTTTCCTCCGGGTGCTCCGGTTTCCTCCCACAGTCCAAAGATGTGCAGGTCAGGTGAATTGGCCATGTTAAATTGCCCGTAGTGTTAGGTGAAGGGGTAAATGTAGGGGTACGGGTGGGTTGTGCTTCGGCGGGTCAGTGTGAACTTGTTGGGCCGAAGGGCCTGTTTCCACACTAAGTAATCTAATCATAACATATAGGAGCATAATTAAGCCATTCAGCCCATGGCAGATATGCTCCTCACCCCCATTCTCCTGCCTCCTCCCCATAGACCTTCAACCCTTTATCAATTAAAAATCTAACTCCTGTTTAAATTAAGCACAGCACTTTGGGGTAGCAAATTCTAGATTCACAACTCTTTGGGAGAAGTAGTTTCTCCTCAACTGTTTTAAAATTTGCTACCCCATAAGACAAGACTATGACCTCTCATTCTTGGATGCCCCATAAGTAGAAGCATCCGCTCTACGCCTATTTTATCATTACCTCTTATCATTTTGAATACCCCAGTCTGATCTCCCCTCATTCTAAATTCCAGAGAGCATAGGACTAAACTGTTCAATCTCTCTTCATATGACAAACCCCATATCACTGGGATGAAGTGAACCTCCTCTGAATGCCTCCAATACCACTACATCTTTCCTCAAAGACCAAAACTGTAGAAAGTCTGGTTGATCCTAGGTATGGGGAGATTTGCTTAGAAGAGGTGGATTAGTTTTGGCCTTTACACATTGCCTCTCATTCTTCTGAAATCCAATCTTCTTGAAACATACAAGATTCTTCAGGGAAATCAGCAGGATAAATGCAGAAAGTTTGCTCTCCCTTGTAGGAGAGTCTAGGACCAGAGGGCATAATCTCAGAGCAATAAAAGTGGCTCATTCAAAACACGAGGAATTTCTTGAGTGGAGTGAATCTGTAGATTGCTTTACATCATATGTCCTTATGAAACAGATTGGAATGCAGCTGTAGAGTGTGGTCACCACGTACATAGCACAGTCACCCAGCAGTCTCACCTGGCTGGGGGTGCAACTGGGGACTGCCTGGAATTGCACAAAGTAATCTACAACCAAATGTATGAAAGTAATAATGTTTTCTACAAAGTTTTTTATAAAACACTTTACATGCATTTTGGAGAGTGTGGGGGTGTCAGTTGATTTGTGATGCACATTGATGCTAACAGCTGGTAAGGGAATTGAACCCACACGAAGGTTATGAAGGACTCTCCTTCTCAATCTCCCCTCATCCAAAATCTGGATACCCTCAGATTAAACCATCACCAGTCATATAATCCACCAAAACTATGGCTACTTGACCTTTACATGCATTTTGGTACGTTTAGTCAAGGATTACTAATGCATGGAAGGAAACAAAAGTCAAAGGGTTTGAGAATCAGTGTTCTAGACAATCATATCAGTTGACACAAATGTTCAATCAGGCTTCTTTAGTTCCTCTCAACTTTTGGTTACATGATTGGGAGCTGTTGTTCTAGCTAATTCCCTTTCCATACTCTGATCAGGTGTTATATCCATTGTGTCTCTAAGATATATCGGCCTTGCATACTCTTGTAATATGCAGTGTTACAGCACATTGTACTTCTGCACCAAGCCATCAAGATGTCATGCATCTTACATAAAGCTCGAGAAGTCTTGAGTACAACACTACACGCAAGATCCTTGGCCTATAACTCTTCCATACTGATTTTAGTCTTGCAAGGGTCCAAATTGTATAGCTGCCAGACAACGTTCTGGCAACAGTTTGAACTTGAACTTGTAATCCTTACATGTGGTTGGATTTTTCTTGAGGGCTGCTAGTTATGATAAACCTTAAAATCAGACTATGGAGGAAACTGTGATAACTTTTAGAGACAATTATCTGCATTATAAATCAGAATTACAGAAACTCAGACCAGTAGGCATTTATTACAGAAGTCAAAAGTATATTATTAAGGATGTTAAACAAAATTGAATTGTCAAGTTGTTTCCCAACATCAAAACCTGAATCAAGACAAATCCCTTTGCCGAACATTTCATGAAATAGGAGACCTTTTTCCTAGTGTCACAATAAACAAACTGAATATCAACATTAACAGAAAATTAAACTGTATTCCTGTGTGTTCTTGTAATTTCACTTTGGATTATTATCTGCTATCCATGCAGAGCATGAACAAGTCAGACTCGTCCAAATTTTGAATTTGTTTCCAGGTGTACCAAGTAAGGTCAGAACAGAACCCCAGACCATATCTTTATGCTACGGCATCTACAAAGCTTACCTTTCTTCTAGCTCTTCCAGACGGCTTTTTACGGAGTGTGCGTTGTTGTCTTTGGTGATTTTCTGCAGTAAGTAAAATGTCTGCTGGAACATGCGCAGTAGATATTCCTCAAACTCCATAGGGACACAGTTCTTAGACATGAGTTCATTAATGCAAGACATGGCAAACACGCCCAGTTTACCTCGCTCCTGGATGATATTATTGTTGTGGCCATTTCCATTCACAGCAACTAGCTTCTTGGCACGGGTATCACAGCCAAAACGAGCAAAGTGGAAGATGGTAGTCAGGAGAGCAGGGGTGATGCTGGCAGAGAGTGGGATCCAGCTGAAAAGATGAGTCAGACAGTCCAAAGCCAGAAAACAAACGTGCTCACTTGCTGGATCTAAAATTGGGATTGGCTGATTTAATAATTTGGCAGCTTGGGGAGTCTGCAGTAGGCTACTAAGCAAATCACCTAACAAGGAAAGAAAATCATGAGTCTTATGTAGTTATTAGCACACAAATGTAGAAAACAAAAAAAATCTACTAGCCATTAGTGCAAGATATAAAGACTTTTCATTATTATTTCATAAAAATCTTTGATATCATCCCAATAGAGATTATTGTTCCAGCTATTAGATTTGTACCTTGAGCATTTCAAGCTTCCACTGCCAATTCTACAGACAATATAAGTGCAGGCTTTACAAATTCTTCTGAAGAGACTTAAGAACGCAGGGAACATAATTCTGAAGGGTGCAGAAATCCATCAGGGGACAATTCCAGTCCTCTCATTGATATTCTGCTTTCCCAATTTTGTTACAAGTAAATTTCAGCAGTATTTTAGTCTAGCTCGATAACTTTGGTTATGCAAACTTATAGCACATGCAGCTAATGCGAAATCATTCTTCATCAGCCAATTAACTGCAATGCATTTATGGTGCACTCATACATTGCAAACTATGCTCAAGGGAAGGGAACAGGAAGGGAAAAAGAAAAATCAAAGACATCTCTTGGTACACATTCGATTTCCAATAAGTTTGTTGCTGGAACTTGGTCTCAACAACTTAAAATGTTAGGTATTCAACAGGAAGACTACAAAGTACCAATTCAAAACAAAAGCTTACACTTTTAAGGCCAGAAGAGTCATCTGTTACATGCTACTGGCACAGCAAGAAGTTTAACACTAACACTGGCATGGGCAGGTTTTCCATACAATCCACCAGTCTTGATGACTGTATGCTGGACTGAGTCTGAATTTTCAGATTGTCAAAGAAAATCCCTTTTGTGGGGGTGTCCTCAGCCTCAATTGAAAATGTCTAAGCCAGCTTACCCTGAAACAGTTTGTTGAGGGAATTGAACTTACAGTAGTCACAAGATTTTACAAGTGCAATGTTTTCATAATCAAGGAACAGTGAAAGCTAAAATTCAGATTGATACTTTCAAACAAAATAAAATTCTTGGTTTGAATTCTTGTTCCAAGGAGGACCAGGAATGTTAAAAGCAGGAGTTTAACATTGAGGTGCTCACTGCACAGGCAAAGTTAGAGAGAGTTGTTTGTATGTCCAAAATGGATGATGACATTATGTCACGTGATCAGACTCCGTGACAAATACACAAAGCCAAGGAGTGCTATTCAGTCTTCTGTAAAGTGTGCGCCAAGGATTATACTATTTTGTAAAAAGGTACAGTGTTCATTTATGGTCCATACCTTGTTAATATACAGCAACAATTAGAGGACACACTCTGAACATCATTGGCAATTCAAAAACCTGCTTGAGATCAATGAAACTAGGCCAAATCCCAAACACTGAGTGCTGTTTTCAAGTTACCCAAGGTTGGTGTTAAAGTAGGCTGAGGAGTTAGTGTAGAGTTTTACTCAAAATCCATCTGCTCTACATCTTACTCGATGGAGAACAGCAAACTTAAATAGATGCGTTCAATTCCATAACAGCATCAATTCTCATACAAGTAACAAAGGAGACAAAAGTAGGCGGGAAAATGGAGTTGAAGCCACAATCAGATCGGCTTAGTGCTTATGGAATGGCAAAGCAGATGAGGGGGGTCTGAATGACTTGCTCCTGATTTGTATTGTTGTACTTATAGAATGAATACCTTTCACATCAAAATTGACATGCTTAATTTGAATCCATTTCATCTCACCAAACTGAATGACTGTCAAATCAAGATTTTTAAACAGCAGAACCTACCACTGTCTCCAGAAGTTGGAGAGGGAGGTGGAGTAGCAGCAGTAACACTGTTTTTATCCCAAATGGTCTCTAAAATACCTGCAAAAACAAAAAGTAGTTCAGAAAGTCCAACCTTCGGGTGTAGAACTTAAGAATATTAACCAGTTCCACAAAGTTTGCACAGTTAGACTTTTGATCACACACACCGCACATGGTAAGCAAACTTTGAACAGAAATAGGACCCCGAAACGTGAAGTTTTCACATCCTAACTTGCTTTTAAATTCCCCAAACTAACAGGAAAAACAGTGCTTTACTACTGGAGGTTTCCATAATAGAATCTCAGATCTCCACACTAAATGTGCACCATTTTCTTGTAAAGTTCGCATTATTTCAGTGTCCGGTAAAGGTTATTTATCAAAATTAATACTGTTACATAAGAAAGAAGTCAATTATTTGAGTGCAAGATGTTCAGAAAAGATAGGAAGAGCAGCATATGGGAGGGGTTGCAATATTGATTAAGGAAAGTATTGCAGTACTGGAGAAGGAAGATACCTCAGAGATTGAAGACACAATTTATTAACTAGAGATTTTTTTTTTTTTTAAAAACTTGCATTATTGTTTTTGTTATCTACTCCCAGACTAGCTTGAGAGAAGAATGCATAGCAACAAGCTTGCAAGAAAATAAAGAGGTACAAAAATTATAATGTAATTAAGGGGAAACTGCAAGTTCCTAAACACAGATGAATTGTAGTCGCAAAAAGGGCAATGATGGACAAGAGTTCTTAATGTTTAGGAAAACTTTCTACAACAGTATGTTGCCTGTCCAATTAGAAATTACCATGCTAGACCTAGTTCTAAACTAGAAGATGGGCCAAACTGGATCAACTGTCAGGAGCGTAACATTTAATGGACAATAATCTTTGCATCATTTCAAAAAAGTCAAAAGAACAAACCAGAGTTAAAAGGATCAAATTGCATCCCAGGGATTACTACTGACAGAAACAGAATTGGACTAGCCACATAAATACAGTGGCTATTTCCAACTCATTCACAGAATGAGGGCATCACTGGCATGGCCAGCATTTATTGCCCATCCTTAATTTCCAAGGGCAGTTAAGAATCAACTGCTCTGGGTCAGGAGTCACATGTAGGCCAGACCAGTCAAGGATGGCAGTTTCCTTCCTTAAAAGGCTTTTTCCAACAATCAACACCAGATTCATGGTTATCAGACTCTTAATTTCAGATTTTTACTGAATTCATCAACCACCACCATCTGCTGTGGCAGGATTTGAACCTGTGTCCAGAGATGCTGTGGAGGTGTCCGGATTAACAGTCCACTGATAATAGCACTAGGCTGCCTCCTACCCCCAAATACATATATTGAAGTCAAAAGGTTGACAGGGAAAACACCCCAACAGATCTCAGGTAGTAAATACACTGTAGGATAGAGTTTACAGGGAAAAACTAAATGGACCACATAAACAATATACCTGCAATAAACACAGGTGATTTTAATCTATATAGATTTAGAAAATCAGGTCAGCAAAAGTAGCCTGGAAAACAAGTTATTGAATGTCTTGGGACAATATCATATAGCTGAACAGGGAAGCAGCTATCCTAGACTTGGTAATATGTATTGAGAATTAATTAATAAGTAACATTCATGTCACAAAAATGCCAAGCAATGCCCATCTCCAAAGAGAATCTAACCATCACTGGCATTACCATCACTGAATCCCACCATTATCCCTGGTGTTACCGTTGACATAAATTGAACTGGATTAGCTACAAAGTCAGAGGCTAGGAATCTTAGTGAGTAATTCACCTCCTGACTCCCCAAAACTTGTCCACCATCTACAAGACACAATTCACCCCCACTTGCCTGGATAGGTGCAGCTCGACACCATCTAGAAAAAGCAGCTTGTTTGATGGGCACCAATAATGTTCAGTGTACATCACCAAGATGCACTACAGAAATTCATCAAAGCTCCTTAGACAGCATCTTCCAAACCTACAACCACCAGAGGAAAGACAACAGCAGACACACGAGAACACCACCATCTGCAAACCCCCAAGCTACTAACCATCTGGATTCAACATTGCTTTCATGCGGGTTGGGTCAAAATTCTGGAATTCCCTCCCTATGAGGATTGAGTGTCTACCATGTGTATATACTGCAGCTATTCAAGGCAGCGAAAAGTTTCTTTACTACCTTTTCTTCCAGCGATATTAACTTTAAGTTCCTCACTTTTTAGCATCTAGGTTGCTGTTGATGTAGCAAGATAAGATGTGCGGTAGAAGCCATAAGATTGCCATTAATAAACGATATCCACAAAGAAAGACATATGGTTTTGGCTCACTGACTTGTTTACATTTTAATTGACATTTTGGCAATCCTACTGTGTCATAAGTCTTTACAACTAGAAAACTAATTGGATTAAGCTTGGAGAAGAATGGCTGAAGCCAGTGCATCATGTCAGGTGAGTACTCCTGACTGACAGTTTAAGGCTGAACCTTACAATCATTGGAAAAATGTAGTCAGTATGTGGATGAGAGTTACAAGTTTAACAAGAAAATGTTAGGAATGGCATAGGTACCAACTCACGATACACGAGATCAGGCAAAGTATTGAGAGGACCAACATTTGGACACAAAGGTTGGCTTGGAATTCTACTAAAAAATTTTTTTAAATAAGCAAATGCATGAGGGACAGTCACACTTTGATAAATTTACAAAACTGGATGGATATTTTGTAGAATTTAAGATATAGAATTTAAGACTACAGGCAAGATTGCAAAAAGTCTTGCCGATTCCCAATTCCTCTAAATTGGATTGTGTTAGGATTTTGAATATGGACAGACATGACAGGAAGGCAAGAACGAACCCGTTTGACAAGGACAAGGACTACAAAACAGGCTGGGAATACCACAAGTCATCCTTAAGTTTAGAGGCTACTGATTATTTTTTAGTTTGTTTGTAAAGGATGCCAAACAAAGAGTTGTTAAGGATTTGGTGTACATTAAGTTGTCAGTTAGGGAACAGGCAGCCTGTTCAGATGGATGGATATGCACAGAGAATCCTTACAATCAATTTTTACAGGAGTTAACTTTATGGCTAGTTTACCAGTTAGTTCACCCACATTCTATTGTTTCTTTTTGTGGGTCTTTGCTAGTTTCTAAAACATATTTTTCCTTTTCTATATTTGATTTCCACTTGACCTAAACACTTAAGAAATTAGGACATGAAGCACCCTATCCCTTGACCACACTGTTTAGCAGGAAATAAGCTAAATAATGACTCATATCTAAGTTAGAACTGTGAAGCCTCATTTCTTGCTCTTGTTTATAGCATTTAGTCAAAAGACCAATTACAGAGGAACCTCGATTAGCCGAATACCAAATTATCCGAAAATCGGATTATCCGAAGGAAATCTCGAAGTCTCGACAGAAACATTACATCAAAGACGTGTTTCCAACAGTGATCACGTCTTTTGCTTACAGTAATTAAACAGGCACTATCTCCAAATGACTGATCTTCCACTCTCTCTCTCTCTCTCTCCCCACACACTTTCCGGAGTTCGACAGAGGGGTGTACCCTAACACCCCTGGATGGGGTTGGGGGGCGCGGTGTTGGGGGGCAGAGGGGGCAGTGTTGGATGGGGTTGGGGGTGGTGTTGAGGGCAGGGTCTTGTGCACAGTGTACTTCTGCAGTCTCCTGAACGGGGAGCAGACTTTACAAACACCGAGCCCCAGAGTAAAGGCATTTAATCGATTAACCAAATAATCAATTATCCGAACAAAATAGTGCCCACCTATCTCGTTCGGATAATAGAGGTTCCCTGTAGTTATTGCCTTTGTCAATTTCTGTTCACTAGGTATTCTAACCACCTTTTATAATTTTAAAGTTCAAGTCAGATTCTAACTGTTGATCTAAATTACAGCCTGAGAAATAAGGAGACCCCTGAATTGCAATTTTCTGACTTATTTGGTCCCTGAAAAGCAATATTCCTGAATCACTATTCTCCTCCAAGTTCTGTAACTTGGATTATGTGCAACTCCTCATGTTCTCATTATTGCAACAATCAAGCCTAATACTGTTGAATTCATTATTGGTCTGTTTGCTAAGCTGGTAGGTTTGTTGGCAGAACTTCGTCCCCTTTCTAGGTGACACAAGCAGTGCAGCGCTGTTGTACTGTTCCGCTTTGAATTCATGTGGCTCTGTTTGAGCTGTTTCGGGTTGGTGCCGGTTCTGGATTTCCATTGCAGCGGTTTGTATATTGGGTCCAGGTCAATGTGTTTGTTAATGGATCGTCACCAAAACTTAAACTAATACTGAATTTAGTTCTGGCACAGCAGCTTGCAGAAATTCAGGACCTCTCTATGCAGGGCAGCAAGTCCACCAGGTTCTAAGGTGGGAATTAAAATTTGAGTTTTGAAGGGGATAATATTTGATCTTCAGGGGGTACTTTTTATTCTCATCAACTCTTATTAGATAATACAGTCATATAGTAATAATACCTTGGCTATTGGTGTTGATGTACAAGCTAGTTAGATTCTCAAAAAATTAATCAATATCCAAAATAATAATTTTTCACTAAGCGTTTTAAAACCACAACGCAAGAATTAATTTCCTGACATCATGGTATCTAAAGTGATCAACAGAAAAACATTTCTCTTTTCAAAATCACTAACATTCTACACAAAAAGCCTTCACATAATAGACACTTCCCCTCTCTGTGTAAAGAGACAACTGTGCAAGTTTCCATCGCATGCACAAAGTTGGAACATTAAGTTGGAGATCGCCAATTTAATTGTTAAATATAAGTGTTCATTACAGTAGGATCTGCCACACTATTTCTAAGCAGATATTCCAGAATATATACGGTTTTAATATGGAAACTAGGATCAGGAGTAGGCCCTTTGAGCCTACCCTGCCATTCAATATGACCATGACTGATCATCCATCTTAGTAACCTGTTTCTGCCTTCACTCCATACTCTTTGAGCCCTTTAGCTTTAAGAATAATATCCAATTCTTTGAAAAAAATTTCAATGTTTTGGTTTCAACCGCTTTCCATAGGCTGACCACTCTGGATGTAAAAAAACTTTTCATTGGAATCCTAAATGATCTATAACAACGTGAACCAGGGATCCACTGGAAGCCCTTAACTTCCTTAGTGAGGTGAAAGGAGACTCTAATGACCAAATCCTGAATCTGCACTTGGTGATTCCAAGTATCATCGATGTATCCCATGTAAGATATTTTCCATTAAACACCAGCAAGTTATTAATCATGAAATGTTCAGATGCTGAAAACAGGTCTTCATGGCCAACCCATTGGGCCTTTGGCCTTGTCAATCTTTGCCATAATAGTATCACAGTTGCAGTTCTTAGTTATGTTTGATAGAGCCCATTCTGGCTGACTTTTTGTTGCTGCTACACTGCTGTGGCACAAGTAAACAATCCAAATTTCACAAAAATTTGTTATTATTTAGTTATATAGCACAGAAGAGGTGCTCTTTGGTTCATAGATTGGGATTAGTAGGTTGAGTCTGTGTCACTTACCAATACTTATATTCACTGCCTTGAATGCTGTCATTTTAACACTTGTTCACTTAAAAGTTGAGATTTCCACCTCTAATTACCCACACATGCACTGCATTCCAAATTCCCAGCACCCCCAATTACAGAAACATAGCTTAGGGATGGACAGGATTGGCAGCTTAAATGTTCCAGGATACAAATGCTACAGGAAGGATAGAAAGGGAGGGAGGGGGATAAGGGATAGCATTACAGCTGTAAGGGATAGGGATAAGGGATAGCATTACAGCTGTTTTGAGGGAGAATATTCCCAGAAATGCATCCAGGGAAGTTATTTGGGTGGAACTGAGAAATAAGAAAGGGATGATCACCTTATTAGTATTATATTGTACACCCCCCCCCAATAGTCAGAGGGAAATTGAGAAACAAAATAAGGAGATCTCCGCTATCTGTAAGAATAATAGGGTGGTTATGGTAGGGGATTTTAACTTTCCAAACATAGATTGGGGCTGCCATAGTGTTGTTCAGGGGTTAGGTGGAGAGGAATGTGTTAGGTGTGTACAAGAAAATGTTCTGATTCAGCATGTCGATATGCGTACTAGAGAAGGTGCAAAACTTGACTGATTCTTGGAAAATAAGACAGGGCAAGTGATTGAGGTGTCAGTGGGGGAGCACTTTGGGGCCAGCAACCATAATTCTATTAGTTTGAAAATAGTGATAGAAAAGGATAGAGCAGTTCTAATAGTTGAAGTTCTAAAGTGGAGAAAGGCAAATTTTGATGATATTAAGCAAGAACTTTCAAAGCTGATTGGGTGCAGACATTCGCAGGTAAAGAGATTGCTGAAAAGTGGGAAGCCTTCAGAAATCATAATGAGAATCCAGAGAAAGTATATTGCTGTTCAGGTGAAAGGAAAGGCTGGTAGGTATAGGGAATGCTGGATGACTAAAGAAGTTGAGGGTTTGGTAAAGAAAAACAAGGAAGCATATGTCAGATATAGACAGGATAGATTGAATGAATCCTTAGAAGAGTATAAAGCCAATAGGAGTATAGTTAAGAGGGAAATCAGGAGGGCAAAAAGGGGACATGAGATAGCTTCAGCAAATAGAATTAAGGAGAATCCAAAGAGTTTTTACAAATACATCAAGGACAAAAGAATAACTAGGGAGAAAATAGGGCCCCTCAAAGATCAGCACGGTGGCCTTTGTGTGGAGCCGCAGAAAATGGGGGGGATACTAAACGAGTATTTTACATCGGTATTTACTGTGGAAAAGGATATGGAAGCTATAGACTGTAGGGAAATAGATGGTGACATCTTGCAAAATATCCATATTACAGAGGAGGAAGTTCTGGACGCCTTGAAACACAATGGTGGATAAATCCCCAGGACCTGATCAGGTATACCCTCGAACTCTGTAGAAAGCGAGGGAAGTGATTGCTGGGCCTCAGATATTTGTATCATCAATAGTCACAGGTGAGGTGCCGGAAGACCGGAGGCTGGCTAACGTGATGCCACTGTTTAAGAAGGGTGGTAAGGCCAAGCCAGGGAACTAAAGACCAGTGAGCCTGACATCAGTGGTGGGCAAGTTGTTGGAGAAAATCCTGAGGGACAGGTTGTACATGTATTTGGAAAGGCAAGGACTGATTAGGGATAGTCAACATGGCTTTGTGCGTGGGAAATCATGACTCTCAAACTTGATTTGAGTTTTTTGAAGAAACAAAGAGAATTGATGAGAGCAGAGCAGTAGATGTGATCTATATGGACTTCAGTAAGGCATTCGACAAGGTTCCCCATGGGAGACTGGTTAGCAAGGTTTGATCTCACGGAATACAAGGAGAACTAACCATTTGGATACAGAACTGGCTCAAAAAGTAGAAGACAGAGGGTGGTGGTTGAGGGTTGTTTTTCAGACTGAAAGCCTGTGACCTGTGGAGTGCCACAAGGATTGGCGCTGGGTCCTCTATTTTGTCATTTATGTGACTGATTTGGATATGAGCATAAGAGGTACAGTTAGTAAGTTTGCAGATGACACCAAAATTGGAGATGGAGTGGACAGCGAAGGAGGTTATCTCAGATCACAACAGGATCTTGATCAGATGGGCCAATGGGCTGAGAAGTGGCAGATGGAGATTAATTCAGATAAATGCAAGGTACTACATTTTGGGAAAGCAAATCTTAGCAGGACTTATACACTTAATGGTAAGGTCCTAGGGAGTGTTGCTGAACAAAGAAACCTTGGAGTGCAGGTTCATAGCTCCTTGAAAGTGGAGTCGCAGGTAGGTTGGATAGTGAAGGCGGCATTTGGTATGCGTTCCTTTTATCGGTCAGAGTATTGAATATAGAAGTTGGGAGTTCATGTTGGGACTGTACTGGACATTGGTTAGGCCTCTGTTGGAATATTGCATGCCATTCTGGTCTCCTTCCTATCTGAAAGATGTTGTGAAACTTGAAAAGGGTTCAGAAAAGATTTACAAGGATGTTGCCAGGCCTGCAGGATTTGAGCTATAGGGAGAGGCTGAACAGGCTGGGACTGTTTTCCCTGGAGCATCAGAGGCTGAGGGATGACCTTATAGAGGTTTACAAAATTATGAGAGGCATAGATAGGATAAATAGACAAAAGTCTTTTCTCTGGGTGGGGGAGTCCAGAACTAGAGGGCGTAGGTTTAGGATGAGAGGGGAAAGATTTAAAAGAGACCTAGGGGGCAACGTGCATCGAATGAGCTACCAAAGGAAGTGGTGAAGGCTTGTACAATTGCAACATTTAAAAGGCATTTGGATGGGTATATGAATAGGAAGGGTTTAGAATGATATGGGCCAAGTCCTGGAAGTTGGGACTAGATTGGGTTAGGATATCTGGTCGGCATGGACGAGTTAGGCCGAAAGATCTGTTTCCGTGCTGTACATCTCTATGACTCTAGGTGAAAAATCTTTGCAAATCCCTCCTAACTCTCCTTCTTTTACCTTAAAAGTATGCCCTCTCAATACAGACTTTTCAATTAAGAGGAACAGTTTCTTTCTAGCCACTGTGTCCATGTCCCTCAATCAGGTTCCCCCTTCAACCTTCTCTGCTCTAAACAGACAACCCACATTTATCCAATTTCTCTTGATAGCTAAAATGCTCCAATCCAGCCAACAGCATGAAGAATTTTCTGTACACTCTTCTGCAATCCCATTCTTGCTATCATGTGATAACCAGAACTGCATGCAGTCCTGAAGCTGTGGCCTAATCAAAAGTTTCATACAACTAAAGTTTTAAACTAGAGATTGCACACTGTTTTGCAAGGAACTCATAAGCTCAGTAATTTGATGCTTTCTTAGATCCTTCTGGGTAATATTCCAGAGTTTTAATTGTTCTCTCTACCTATAGGATCCTACTCCCTCCAAACCCTCTTGCAGCCACTTCCTCCCCACTTCTACACCAAACAGGCTATCCTACAATCTGCCAAGCACAGCCTTGATTAAAGATGGTCCCAGAAATTCCCCCATTACCATTACTTATCTTCCTAATTGCTCTTGCTACCCCCACTGTCAGATTGTCTAACCCATGTTTGTTGCCAACAGGCCAGCAGCAAACAAGACCAGCCAGTGATTTGAGCACCTTACCATTTCTTTTCATACTATTTGCAAGGGTAACTTTTCTAATTGGGTACTGTATAGCAGCAACATTCATTAAAACACATCCTTCAGAACAAAATAGAAGTTAGTTTATTGAACAGTCAAGTGGCAGCTTTACTTGCAGTTCTTCGTGCACATACCTGAATAGACCAATTTCTGGATTAGCAAATTGAAAAAGCACTTTGAAACAGTTAAAGAAAAAATCCAGGTATGAAGTGTGCGAAATTATTTGAACTTTGATATTTCACAAAGCACAGCAATTGATTTCCTGTCTGTCTATAAATCCATTTCACATTTAATCACTGATGTACATTCATCCTTACTGAAAAGTATGGGTTACAGGACTATTAGTTGGAAAACAGCTGAATGGCACAAACTAGAAATCTTTTCCTAGAATTTAGAAAATTTTACATTTTCCTTGCTGGTACAGCTCTCCCCCACAGACTTGCTTAAGTAGACACTCAGCAGAATACTGCAAAATGGGAAGTTTGTCCTACTCAGAAGTAAAACCAGAGTTAACTTCTGCACACACTGAAGTATTTTGACATTGAGGGGGGAAATCTAATTTGTAACTAAATAAATATTTACAAAATATACATATATAAATAGATGCACGATAAATTGAAGGGTATCAATTTTGACAACTACTGCAAACTTATTTACAGAACTGACAAATTTATAATTTATTCTAACACCTAAAATTTTACTTTTACCAACTGTACAAAGCTTCAGCTTATATCGTAGGGTGAGGCTTATCATCGTCACTATTGATTTAGCAACATAACAGTTAGTAACTCTAGTTAATCACCGAATCAATATGAAACATATGGATACTATAGAAATACAAGGGATTGTATTTCAAAATGAAAGCATTTTGTCTGTATTAGCACCAACTAGTGGAGAGAAAAGGAGACAGAAACCAAAATCCATACACAGTATAAACACAGAAATGGCTGGAGAAACACAGGTCTCAGTATTTGTGGGAAGAAAATAGAGTTAATATTTCAAGTCCAGTGACTCATCAGAACTGTTTGGGGCCAGAAGTGGTCTGTGCACGCACTTTGGGGCCTCAACTTTTCACTGCATTCCTTACGATAATGGGACAGAAGGCCACATACATTTAGGTCATCGGAAAGTTTACAGCAATGCTGTCAGTAATATAGACATAAGAGAAATTTGTTAAGAGACACTGATAGTTTAAGTGGAAATTAGATTCCAAAGGGAAAAGGGAAGGCTACCCACTTCAGACCTTAAATATACAGAACAAAGTTGCTCACAACTGGTGAAAAGCTGGAAAATGTGGAGTTATAAAGAGGCTTGTGGGTCCAGGTACATCGATTAGAGATCATAAACAATGCTAGTCTTTATACCTAGAGCATTAAAGAGGGATATAATTCATGCTTATACAAAGTCCTGGATAGATCAGACCTGCTATATTATTGGCAGTTCTGGGCACATTTCATACAAATAATGGCCTTGGAGATAGTATCTTTATGAAAATAATAGGGAACAGATTAAGAAAAACTACTTCCACTTCTCACGTTGGGAATTCCCCTTCCCCTCAGGCCAACTGAAGACAAGTCAATTGTTAACTTGAAAACAAAATGTTTAATCATATTAGAAAATATATGAAGGCACACAGGACAGTTAGGCATACAGTGTTGTGTGTAAATCAGTCATTACCTCTGAATTGCAGAACAGACTCAAATAAGTAAATAGTCTACAGCAGTTCCTATGTTCCTACAAAACAGCCCAATATGCTTCAAAAAGGCATATCAAGTAAACTTGACATTTGCTGCAAGGTGGCAAGAAGGCAGATGACAAAAAACTTGATCAGAGAGGTCGGTTTTAAATGCGCATCTGAAAAGGAGGAAAGAGGTAGAGGAGTCAAGAGAATGAATGAGGGCAAAGGATTTTAGGTACAGCAGCAAGAGGAGGCAACCAATATGCAAGAGGCCAGAATTAGAGGAATATAGAAAATCAGAATGTTATAAGAATAATAGAGTTAGGAACAGGTAAGAACATGGAAGAATTTGAAAATATGGATGAGAAGTTTAAAACAAAAGTTCTTCTTGATCAGAAACTCAATGTAGATTAACAAAGGTGATGGGTGAACATGACTTGCTCAAAGTAACAGCACAGACCTGGGTGACCTCGAAGATAAAGGTAAAACATGAAGGCCTGCCAGTACAGCATTGGAATTGTCAAAGTCTAAATCTAACAAAGTCATCAATAACATTTTCAGATGAGAGAGACAGGTGTAGAACCTTAACATGCTACTATGATGGAAATTGGCAGTCTTTGTAATGCAGATGGTGTTGTCAAACACCCATCACCAAATCAAATTAAAAGCTATGACAGTTACCAGGATGGAGCTCATGGCTGGTGAACAGAGTCCGTATGGGGTAATTTCAGAATATATATTTGGAAAAAAAATTGTTAATCCACTACTAGATGTTAGATAAGTAGTCGGTTAGCTTAGGATCAGTGGAGGTAATTAACAGAGGTCATGATGAGGTTGAGTGAACATTGCCAACATGTTTGAAGACTAAACAGGTTTTTGGATTATGCTTGAAACTTTATTGCTGGAACAGCACAGCAGGTCAGGCAGCATCCAGGGAACAGGAGATTCGACGTTTCGGGCACAGGCCCTTCTTCAGGAATCTGGATGCTGCCTGACCTGCTGTGCTGTTCCAGCAATAAAGTTTCAACTTTGATCTCCAGCATCTGCAGACCTCACTTTCTCCTTTGGATTATGCTGCCAAGGTGCATCAATTGCACAAGAAATAGGAGGCAACCAATGAACAGATTCCCAGGATGCACCAAACAATGATGGCGAGCAATAGGAGAAGTAATTGCGACTGATATGCTTCCCACATTAGATAAAAATTGATCTGGTGAATTGCAGCCACTACTGGAAAACAGTAGAGATGTTTGGAAGGTGGCATAGTCAACTGTTTCACCAGTTGCAGACAGGCTAAGAAAATAGAGGAATAGTTTACAATATGATAGATGATCAATTTAGTATTGCAGAAACTCATTTTCCTGTTAAATGGGACAAAAAGTCAAGACTTGCTCAAAATGAAAAAACAGCGAATACGGGTATGGAATGAGCTGCCAGAAGAAGTGGTGGAGGTTGGTACAGTTGCAACATTTAAGAGGAATTTGGATGGGTATATGAATAGGAAGGGTTTGGAGGGATATGGGCCGGGAGCTGGCAGGTGGGACTAGATTGGTCAGATATCTGGTCGGCATAGACAGGTTGGACCGAAAGGTCTGTTTCCATGCTGGACATCTCTAGGACTCTATGACCTGATATTACTATTTCTTCACAAGTGTTGCAAACATCATTTTATATACTGGAACTTAATGCATCAACACAAAGAACTTATTTTATAAAACACTCCGATCATCATTGGGATTTTTGAAGTGCAATTGTTCATAAACACAAATCTACATCCAATTTGTAGACAAAACAGTAAGACGAATGATCCTGAATCTGGAAAGTGAGAAAGGTCAGTCGACACTGGGGAAAATCCAGTGCTCTCTTGCATTGTGCCACTGTGCCTTAGTTTCATGCCAGTTCCCAAAAAAACCTCCAATGATGGAAAACATCCTCAAATACATCAGTGAAGCTAGCTTGCACGCTCATGTTCTGGAACCATAAATTCTACCATTCAACTTAGAGATCATCAACTCAACCAAAGTATCAGTTGGGATAAAAATCAAAACCAACCTCACTGTCATAACGTATTTTACACTGACAGATAGTTCGCATGCTCACCCGTTACGATCAGTCAAGTTTAACTGTGTAGTGTCGTCCTTAGTATACCGGTTTCAGAACAAGGAGTATAGACCAAATGAACATGAGTAGGCCATTCAGCCCCTCAAACTGGTCTTGGCTGATCTGTGGTCTAATTCCATACACCTGGTTCTAGATTAGAGTGGTGCTGGAAAAGCACAGCAATTCAGGCAGTATCCGAGGAACAGGAAAATCGATGTTTCGGGCAAAAGCCCTTGATCAGGAACAGAGGCAGTGTGCCTGCAGGGTGGAGAGATAAATGAGAGGAGGGTGGGGAGAAAGTACTCCATACACCTGCCTTTGTCCCATATCGCTTAATAGGTCTGCTGAACAAACGTTTCCCAGATTTAAAGTTAACAAGTGGTGTAGCATCAAATACCATTTCTGGAATGGAGCTCCAAACCTCTATTGCTGTGCTGTTACTATATTTTTACAAGATGAGTATCGATCCCGGAGCAGCTAGATCCAGAATCTTTGCTGCACAATGATTTAATGTGGTACTGCAAAGAGTATGTGACAATACAAAGCTGTTTATCTTACAATACCTGTGCAAGCAAATGTTCAATAAATCCAAAATTATTCTAATTTTCCATGCTGACCCCATAGCTTCAAATACTATTTACATTTTCAAAGTTTGAGAGAAGATTTGTAGCTCGGGTGCTCATTGTTGTGGTTCTGTTCGCCGAGCTGGGAATTCGTGTTGCAGATGTTTTGTCCCCTGTCTAGGTGACATCCTCAGTGCTTGGGAGCCTCCTGTGAAGCGCTTCTGTGATCTTTCCTCTGGCATTTGTAGTGGTTTGAATCTGCCGCTTCCAGCTGTCCGCTGCAGTGGGCAGTATATTGGGTCCAGGTCGATGTGCTTATTGATTGAATCTGTGGATGAGTGCATGCCTCTAGGAATTCCCTGGCTGTTCTCTGTTTGGCTTGTCCTATAATAGCAGTGTTGTCCCAGTCGAATTCATGTTGCTTCTCATCTGCGTGTGTGGCTACTAAGGATAGCTGGTCGTGTCGTTTCGTAGCTAGTTGGTGTTCATGGATGTGGATCGTTAGCGGTCTTCCTGTTTGTCCTATGTAGTGTTTTGTGCAGTCCTTGCATGGGATTTTGTACACTACATTGGTTTTGCTCATGCTGGGTATTGGTCCTTCGTTCTGGTGAGTTGTTGTCTGAGAGTGGCTGTTGGTTTGTGTGCTGTTATGAGTCCTAGTGGTCGCAATAGTCTGGCTGTCAGTTCGGAAATGCTCTTGATGTATGGTAACGTGGCTAGTCCTTTAGGTTGCGGCATGTCCTCGTTCCATTGTCTAAAATTCCTAGAGGCATGGCACTCATCCACAGATTCAATCAATAAGCACATCGACCTGGACCCAATATACCGAGCTGGAACTGACAACTGGAAGCGGCAGATTCAAACCACTACAAATGCCGGAGGAAATATCACAGAAGTGCTTCACAGAAGGCTCCCAAGCACTGAGGATGTCACCTAGACAGGGGACGAAACGTCTGCAACACAAATTCCCAGCTTGGCAAACAGAACCACAACAACTATTTACATTTCCTTATCTCCACTTGAACTAATTCTGTCACGTAGATGGTAACAATATTTTCTCAGATGAAATATTCAAAACTTTGCAGCATATGAAGCCATTCAGCTCATCATTCTTATTCCTGTGTTAGCTCCTCAAAAAAATCTATGTATACTATAGCCCATTATATTAATTTTAAAGCATTTTATTTCTTACAACACTAATAATCACTGATACTTTGAAATGAATCATCCATGTCCTAATAACTCATTACAGAATAAAACATCTCTTCCTTTTGCTCTTCTGATAAGCCTCCTGATTTCCCAACCGACAATCTTTCAGTTTGCCCAGTGCTGTACTGACCTGTGAGAAGAGTTAGTACTGTTGGCACCTGTTCCAGCAGCAGTTTTCGGAGCTCTTCCTTCCGTGCCACACTGAGGTCCTCCCGTGGACATGCTAACTCCTCTGAGGTAGTCTTCAACATGATCAGACCCAAAGGTGTGGTGGAAGGAGCCTGGATTAGCTACAATAGGAAAACATTTCACAGCTTGCCAAGACCCAAATAGACATTGTCACAGTAAAGTTAGAATGCTCACAGGTAACCTGAACTAATTCACTTCAGCAGCACTGAACTCCCTCCCCCAGACGTTCACCAAACTTGGCTACTGCACTAACGAGCCAGGCAGGTAAGCCATCAAAAGCAACACATTGATCAACTGAGCCAAGTTTGTTTCGTAAGACTAATTTTAATGAGTCATTTTAATTACTCCCTCTAACAGGCACCTCAAACTCATGCTAGCCAATAAACAGGAGAAATGCAAGCTGCAACCTATACTGGACCTGGTGCAACAGGATAACCTCAACTTGAATGCAGTGAATTTTTAATGCCTAATGAAACTGCAGTTGTTCAAGTTCCAAATCCAACATTTCTCTGGTCAGACTCAGACTGATGTAAATAAAGCAGTTTGATTTCACTGGCACTGCACAAGAACCTTGCTTATATCTATTAAAAAGCTTGGTGGATTTGACACTCTTGGGACTATGCTGAGCTTGTCACGAGCTGGAAAAGGTTCAGCACATTGCAGTTATACATTAGCCCCAGCTGCAGCCTCAAATGTATGTGGCATACCAGCAGGCAATTAGTAATTCCACTTGTCATACAAGTATCGTGGAGGGAAACTGAATAAAATATAAATATACAAACCCTAATCGAATTTTTTTTAAAAAAGACTCAAATTTTGAATTTGACTGACCATTGCCTCAAGTTTGGATTCAACATACAGAAGTGACACTTCTAAAGTATATAACTCTGAACAGAACTCAATCTGGAGTATACCAGGTTTAGTTTTAGATACCAATCCACTGGAAATGCACATTGTTTTTCAAGATGTATAACAAGATAAGAACTTAAAGGATTAGTTATAAAGTCAAGTTGTAAAAACCCTATTTCTATTGCCTAGTGTTTAAACATTGAGCTGTGGTTAACCAACACATTGACAATGGTTAAAGGATTTTATAGGTTGGATAGAGAAACTATTTCCTCAGATTGGGAAAGCAGAGGTCAAGGTGGGGTATAACTTAAAATTAAAGCTGGGTCACTTGAGAAACTTAGAAGTATTTTTCCACAAAGGGTACCAACTTACAAAGTAAAGTGCTTCCAGAATGCCAGCAAAGGAATCGGATTTATTTCAGGAGACCAGTTTTTTCATGAGGAATTACATTGGATGAATGGTATTCCATAATAGTAACGATTATGTACAAGATCAGTACCATTTATTCTTAACTTGCCTGTAACGTGCTGGTGAAAAAATCATGGTAAAACATTGGCCAATCCTGCCTCCCAATATCCACAATTACTTTACACAGCTTATTGCGGATGAAATATGGCATTGTCTTGTGGTGTGCCAACAGAAGCTTGGGTAGGCAGCTTCGAATCTCCATTTTGTCTTGAGATGGGACTCCCAGCCACATCTTATTAATCAAGTTCTGTTGAGAAAAAAACAGGAATTATTTTCATAAAGTTAATACCAAGAATTAGTTAATGGGGCACATTGAATAAGAGCTAAGAACTAAGAGGAGTAGGCCACCTGGTCCCTTGAGCCTACTCCACCATTCAATAAGATCATGGCTGATCTTTGTGGTCTCAGCTCCACTTACCCACCCTCTCACCATAACCCTCAGTTTATTTACTGTTCAAAAAAAATCTTAGTCTTAAAACATTTGGGGAAGCCTCAGTCACTTCACCGGACAGGGAATTCCACAGATTCACAACCCTCTGGGTGAAGAAGTTTCTCCTCAATTCAGTCCTAAATCTGATCCACTTAATTTTGAGGCTATGCCCTCTTGTCCTAGTTTCATCTGTCAGTGGGAACATCCTCTATGTCTATCTTATGTATTCCCTTCAGAGTTTTGTTTCTATAAGATCACCCCCTATTTTGCTAAATTTGAATAAATATAATCCCAGTCTACTCAGTCTCTCCTCATAAACCAACCCTCTCAACCCCGAATCAACCTAGTGAACCTGCTCTGCACTCCTTCTATCATCTTTCTCAAGATGACTAAAACGGCACATAGTACTCCAGGTGTGGCCTCCCCGGCACCCTGTACAGCTGCAACATAACTTCACTGCTTTTAAATTCAATTCCTTTAGCAATGAAGGACAAAATTCCATTTGCCACCTTAACTACCTGTTGCACCTGCAGACCAACCTTCTGTGATTTATGCACAAGGACACCCAGGTCCCTCTGCATAGCAGATGCTGCAATTTTTCACCATTCAAGTAATAGCCCATTTTTACAGTTATTCCTACTGAAATGGATGATTTCACATTTGTTAATGTTGTACTCTGTCTGCCAGACCTTTGCCCACTCTCAAACTATATGTCTTTGTAGAGTTTCAGTCCTCTACACACTTTGCTCAACACTTATCTTCGTGTCATCCACAAACTCTGACAGTACACATGGTCCCCAACTCTAGATCATCTAATTATGAGCAGTTGTGGTCCCAACACTGACCCCGAGGCACACCAGTCACTGATTGCCAACCAAAATAGCACTCATTTATTCTCACTGGTTGCTTCCTGCTGATTAACCGATCCTCTACCCATACTAACACATTATCCTTTATGTCTTGCATCATCTTATGTACCAACCTTTTGTACGGCATCTTGCTGAATTGAAACATAATCAAAGAAATTACTTGCTGCAAATTAAACTGAATCAACTATTTTTTATTGGCTGAATACATTAACAGATACCATTTCAAAATTTTTACTCATCCTTGTAGTAGGAAGAAACTACAACAATGTTTCTATGAATAAGGTCCTCTCTCCATGTCACCTAGGAACTCATTGTATTATTTCAGTCCACAAATGGTATCCAATATTAGTTAGAAACAATCCATAAACCATGACTGCATTACTTATGACTAAGAAGAGGACTCCAATCCTAAGTCACACCATTACTCAAAGATCCAGCGTTGGATTATTGGACTTTTGGAAAGAACAGAAACAGTGAAGCCAGTGAAAACTACCTTAAAGCCAACCATAGAGCTTTCATTCTATATTCCCGACTTACCTCAAACACAGTCAAACTGTACATCATGACGTACTCATTACGAGTGTTGGATAAGAAGTAAATACAATGTTGCCATGCTCCAATCTGCTGTGCAAAATTATTTAACAGCTCCTCTGTGAAACAAAGGACATTTACAATGAAGCAGGCTTCCAAAGCATTTCCCAATCATTTGCCTATACACAAGTCTGACTAGTAACAATGTACATTTGCTTAAGACCTCATTTAACTTTTACAGGAGTTAGATAAAATGTCTTTTTTTAAAAAAGTATAGAGCCTTGAAAGTTAGTTCAAAATGATATCTTAGAAAAATAAAAAGTTAATTAAAGATGGAGGATGGAATGCATGAGGCAGTTGAGGGACGATGGGAGTGGAATCATCATGAATTGGCACTAGACCAGTTGGTCTTCATTATGACAGGTTGAGGGAAAGAAAATTTTAGACCTCTATTCAAAACAACAAGCTGATGAACATCACAGCAAACAAAGGAAAAGGGCTCCACTTCCTAGCACATCAAGTTCTTGATCTCAAAATGGCCATGAGGGGTGCAGAAGAAAACAAGAGGGACTTCAAGAGAAAAGGAAGAGAGGATATAAATGGAACAATTTGCTAACATCTTCACGTAGCAAAGAAACAAACCTGTCAGAGCTCCACAGTAGTACAGCAATTCATCTAAAGAATGTAATAGCCAGATCTAGTCACTTACCAATCTCCCTTTTTCGCTGATTTGTGGTACAACTGTGAAAAAACTCTGTCATAAGACTCTCCAGTGCACGCAGGGAGGCCTCTTCAGATGCCTGGGGAAACAGTGAAGCTACATTAACAAAAACTGTGGACTGAAACATTGATGTATATTTACATTCGATTATTGACCAATTAGCAGATCTGAAATCTAAGAGTAAGAGAAACTCAGGATACACTATTGTACAAGGTGAGTCCATACAAAAATTGAAAAATTGACTCTGCATGTACTTGGCTCAATTTCTTGAGCATTGGTTTGACTCTCAGAGCCCATTCTTTTCCATGCAGTCCCTATGGAATACCTGACTTAGCTTAGTAAGTTACATCTAGCTTACAATTACATTCTAATCAAATGTAGCTGCATTTTATCACTAGAAAAGACATGGAACATATTCAGAATTTTAAATAAAGCTCCTCAAAAACTTACTCTATTTTACTTCCTATTAGATATTCATTCTTTAAAAATCCAAGGGATATGGGCACCCATTGCACAGCCAACATTTGTTGCACTTTTAACAAAATTAAAATTTGTTAATGGAGGTGACAAAGATTTTTAATAGAGAATCCCTATATCTTGGTATAAATAAAAGTAAATTTGTTCTAGAAACTCTCCCGTCCTGTTGTAGTAAATTCAATTTTCAGGAAGAATGTGCAAACTCCAACACAGTCACCCAAGACTGGACTTAAACCAAGGCCCTTGGAGCTGTAAGGCAGCAGTACTAACCACTGAGCACCATGCAGTCTCTTTTAATTAATTTAAGCACTTATTGTAATCTACCTTCCACCACAATCATGATAAATATTAACACAGCCTATTGAAGCTTGTTTGAGTAGCAGAGAAAAGAAGAGGAAGTTCACAAAACAATGTTTGAGCTACATAGAGGGAGAGGGATTCATGAAAAATTTTTAAGAGGCTCCTCTGGAATTAGAGGTTCGTAACAGTTGTAGTAGTTTACAATAAATGGAATGTACAACAGCTTACAAGAAAAACAGCATTAAAATTAGATTAAAAACTTCACATTTAGCATTCCATTTTCTTTTGCACATTAAAAAGGACGTAACAATTTCACCTCCCAAATACATTAATATCATGAAGCAAAAAACAAAATCCCTTCGCAAATAGGACAGATACTTCAGATCAGCCTGAATGGTGTGGACCACCAGCTCAGCTCTTAAAAGCATTCATTGGCAAGTTTGGAATTTTCCAAATCACTTGGCTGTGGCAAACAAACAAAAATCTTATTTTTGTTCTACAGCTACATAATCCACAGCCCCAACCCCAACCCAAATCAGAGGGGCCTAACAACCAGATTTGGAGAGATTACAGATTAATTAGAAGTGATGTTTAATTTAATAAAAACAGACTCATACAATATATCTAGACGTTGAATTATTGAACAGTGGTTTACAAGAGTGAATACAACAATATGGAGGAAGATTAAAAAAACACTTAAAATGACAGCTTTAAAGAGTAGAAAGATCAAATAGTTTTGAAATACATTCCAAAAATAGAGATGAAAAATCAAAAATTGGAGTCAAAAGAAACAAAAGGGTGCTGACTGGGACACACACCTTAACATTGCTACGGATTTAAAGCAGACTAAAAAAAAAGAGAATTACCAATGCAGATGAGGGTACTGAAGTGGATACAATGCAGAATGGAAACCAGCAGGGCAAAGTTTAGGCCAGGGTGTTGGGTGCGTGAAAGATTTTTAAAGAGGATTATAGCCAGAGTTCTGTACCAACTGTTATTTGCTGGCAAGCCAGCAAAGTAAGCATTTTAGCATGTTTATTTTTGTAAGGACTGACAAAAGATTGGAAACTATATGGCATTATATGCTCATCCTAGGAATAGGAACTTTGTTGTGTTGTTAAATGTAACATATGGTCTCAGATCTGGATTGCACAGTTCAGATTCAAAGTCCGGAAGTCTCAGAATGAGCCATTGCAGCAACTTTCAATAATGTCTTACATCAAAGGCACAGTTCAGAAACAGGTCATGTGACCTGTGGTCCATTCTGGTGTTATTGCTCTCCCCGAACTTCTTCCCACCTTACTAATAGAAAGGCAACAAATAAAAAGACAGAGTAAATAGCTCTTCACGAAGTGAAGCCAAAGATCAAAGCGTAGTCAGCAATTAGTAATAAAGATTGAAACAAAGCAATAGTGGCAGGATGCAAAAGCACGATGAATAGTGCATTATTTTCACAAACACAGACTTTAAAGATTTATGCAAACAAATTCCAACGATGCCAAAAATATCTTCAAGTAATGTTCAACTTAATTCAATATAATCAGTGTCCAAGTGGTGGAAATTGATCAACTACCCAAATTTCCTTCCTCACCACATTGCGATCTGTTATCACAAATAGTTGCATCTCCCTTTGCCATTCTTTCTGCCTTCTCCCCCCACCTTAAAATTTTTATCGGCACCACTATCGTCTCAAACCTCATTGGTTTCCAAGGATGGGGTGATTCATAAATCTCCAGATCCTCTCCAATGCCAGTAAGATACATGACACATGCACAACTCAAGAAAGAAAAACTTAAAATATCCATCAGAAAGCAGGTTTCACCAAACCCCCTTCTTCCACGTGCTCTCAAAACATTGACTGTTGGGTACTTACTTTCATGGAAATAGATTACTTCTGGAATACAATCAGTGTCATTCTGTAGGAAGCAGCGATCATTTTGCATATAGAAAGGTCTTACTAATAGGAATTCAATGAATGATCAGATAATGGTGTTGGTTGAAGCAGCAATGTGGGAAGGACACAACGGAAGTGTTTCAAACAGTTATTAAAGTACATATTCAAGACAGCTCAGGAAATCCCTGACAGACCCGTCCTGTAGCCCCTCTCAGTTTGTCTGAGAGATAATACTCTGTGGTAGTCTGGAATTTAAAACTCTTATGGATGGTTTAGTTTAAATTATTACATTTACCAATGACATCAATGTTATACTATAACATAGGTATCTATAAGCCAGACTTGAGCTAAGGTTCTAAACCCTTCGGCAGAGTAGCGGCGCCGACTCTTACCCCTAAGAGTTATCTCAGGCTACTTTCCTTATTGCAGCAAACAAGCTGTCTTTATACAGAATTTGGTATTAAAATTACAAAAATGCCACATGTCCTTAATCAAATGAGCAGCAATAAAATGGCAAAAAAAGTTTGCATAGGAAGAGAAACTCATTGACAGGTTTATGAATGCTTGACTAATTAAGCTACTTGCACATCAAGGTGGGAAACCTTGATCCAGTTAGGCCCCAATGGCTAATTGCTTTGGCTAGATAACCTTCCCTTTTAACAGTACACCATAACAAGGGACTCATCTAAACTATGTAGAAAGGTCATGAGGTAACCTTGCTCAGCTAACATGCCCAGTATCATTGTCTTTTCAAATCATCTTAGATTCCAGAATGCAACTTAAATTCATAACATTGCTGGATCGCGTGTTCTAGGGAACAAACATTCAATCCATCACAAGCAATGTTCACTCAAATCTGACCATAAAAAGGGTCAATCTTTCCACGAGCTTCCATCATGTCTGTCTGTGTCCCTTGAAACCTTCAGTGAATGGGAAAATGTTTTTTCTCACTCACATGAACATCTTCCAACTTTCAACCTTTGTGTTTTCCTAGCCTGTAAGGGTAATGAGACACTCCCTTCCCAAAGCAGTCAAGATGAGGGAACTGAGCTTCATAAATTCAAATCAGCTCAGTGTGGTATACATTAAAATCTATCAGGATTGTCCTATAACATGCATATTCCACTCAGCTTATTAAATTACAAGTTCTTTTCCTACTGAGTATGAAGAGTCTTTGATATAAACCTGCAATTTAATTATCTGACATCCCACTGTGAAATATGCGCGCCTCCAACCTCTGGCAAGAGAAGGAAGTTCTACCACACCATTCAACAAGTGATAAAAATGGTATCACCTTATTTACCCTGATCCATTTACAGTAAGAACAGATGCCCCCAATTCTTCTAAACATGCACTTTCCCACATTCTCTGCAGCAAACTTGTCACACCTTTCTCACAGTAATATTTCAAGTCCACCTGAACAGGTAAAAGGGCCTTTGAGTGAAAATCTGTTCCAAAAGACAGCAATCCAACACGAAGGAAGATAGAGAATTAAACAACTAACTGGAGGAGATTTCACAAATTCCATATTTTCAATGACAAAGGCATGGAATGAGACAAAAAAAGGTATGACTGAAGCAATCAAATCCAGGTTTGAAGTAGCTGATCATGCTACTGATATCCCAAGACAGAGGCCAGGCTGTCATTCCATGTGATAAAAGAACACTGAAGACAGTGGATACTGTAAAGACTATGAATCCTAACAATATCCCAACATTAGTAACAAAGACTTGCCCATCAGAACTAGCTGCAGCCATGTACATCACTAGCATTTAGACAACATGGAAAATTGCTCAGTTATGTTTGGTGTACTTTTGGGAGGTGTGGCTCCCAAAGGAAAATGGCTGTGGTTGACAATCAATTATCTCTGAACACCCAAGCATCGCTGCAAAAGCTCTTTAGGGCAATGTCATAAGACCATCATCTTTATCAACAAGGTCAAAAGTGGGAACGTTGACTGATGATTACAGAATGTTCAATCCTTTTTACAAGTGGAAGAATAGTAAAGTAGTCCATACATGCAAGACCTGGACAGCATTCAGACTCTGGTTGATAAATGACGATCTCAAGTGGCAGACAAGCAGAGAATCTAATCACCTTCCCTTGACATTCAACACCACCACAATTATTGAAAAGCCACTAGAAGTACTGTTACAACTAACAAAAATTTAGAACAGCCATATAAATATTAAGATTAAACAAGTTTAGGGAACAGGAACTGTAGTAAATAACTTACTTCCTCATGATTCTATCTACCATCTACAAAAGGTACAAATTAGTACTAAAATACTCCACACTGAAGTGCGGTTCCAACAGCATTCAAGGCGTTTGACATTATCCAGGATAAAGCAGTTGACTTGTTCGACACCCTATCCACCACCATATTAAAAATACTTACTACCCACCTTCACCACATTTGGTTGTAAATGTAATATTACAGACTGAATTGAGGGAAAATGATTTTTTTCCTCTTCTGTCCATAACCAAACTTCTTACTTGTTTTCCCTTCTGAAATAAGCTATGCTGTGTTCCTCCCAAATCATGTTTGTATGTAAAGTACAATCATTAAATCTTAAGGGTTTTTTTTCCCCCCAAGTAATTTAAACAGAAATACAATTTATGCTTGCATTCTAACCAAGGGGCTGATTTTTGTAACAGACAAAAGTATACAGGGAAGAAAGAAAAAGGACGACATTGGATATTGCAATTAAGAGCAAATCTTCATAGCTCCGATTAATAAGGAAGTCACGCAGAACTGTAATTGCAGATACACTCCATTCTAAAGTGCACAGTCTGCAGACAGTGAATGTGACATTTTATAAACGCCTACTTTGGAAATAGAACCAGTCTGACTCAAGGTTGGGACACAGAAACTCTAACCCCACATCTTTAATGTATTGTCGAGAGCCGAGATGTCACTTTTTTAAAAAAAGTTACACTTTAAATTATCTCAAGAATGTCAGAGTCAGAGAGGTACAGCATGGAAACAGACCCTTTGGTCCAACCTGTCCATGCCGACCAGATATCCCAACCCAATCGAGTCCCACCTGAGACTACAAATAGAGTCATAGAGATGTACAGCACGAAAACAGACCCTTTGGTCCAACCTGTCCATGCCGACCAGATATCCCAACCCAATCGAGTCCCACCTGCCAGCACCCTCCAAACCCTTCCTATTCATACACCCATCCAAATGCCTAAGTGTTGCAATTGTATTAGCCTCCACCACTTCCTCTGGCAGTTCAAACCCCCCAAACCCCCGCAGGGAGAAGACTTTGCCTATTTACCCTATTCATGCCCCACCCTTCAGCCTCCAATGCTCCAGGGAAAACAGCTCCAGCCTGTTCAGCCTCTCCCTATAACTCAAATCTCCCTAGGACCTTACCATTAAGTTCTGCTAAGATTTGCTTTCCCAAAATGCAGCACCTTGCATTAATGAACCAAAACCTACATCCCATTCTAAAAGATGAAAGACTTAACAGTAATCTAGGTTCGTTCAATATGTCGTTTCAGTTGCATGACGCTGATGTTTTGCTATAAATTCTGTGTCTTATGATCCTGTTCCACATCTACCTGAAAAGGAGTAGCACTCCGAAGGCTAGTACTTCCAAATAAACTTGTTGGACGATAACCTGGTGTTGTGATTTTTAACTTTGTCCACCCCAGTCCAATACTGGCACCTCCACATCACGTCTAGATCCAAACTGTGCTCCATAGGAGCATGGATACTTGACTGAAGGCAGCATTTTGCAGGAGAATAATTTTTCATGGTGACTGAAGACAAAGCAGTAAGAGTGGCCTATTTTCAGTCAAGTAAGATTGCTGTTGGAAAACTAGGTTTCAAAGATGCTGACTCTTGAAGCAGGCTAGAGTCCTGTTGTGATATCGCAGACCATATATCCTGAGACAGATGCTAACAACAACTAGATACTCACCAGATGTAAGCTAGGGTTGATAAAATGTGCAATTAAACTTTTCTTTTCCCCCAAACGCCAGGAGCTTTGTTTATGTGCAGGGATCCACAAAAATTTGATTTCAACTTAAAAGGAGTTTAGGTAAAATATGATTTCCTCTCTCTCTGGCAAGGACTTTTGCTCTTCTGTGTGTGATCAATCATGAACCATTAGTATCACTTCAGGCATAATGAATTTCAATAGTTCCCCTTTGTTTAGATCTGTTGGGACGGTATTTTGCCCGCTGGTTAGTGCGCTTGTGGACCACAAGGTCCAGACAATACAAGGGCAAGACATTCCAAGATTATGCGATTTCTGCCCTGGCAATTGATTGGAATCCTTGGCAGAAATGTATTGATTTGCACAGTGATCGACTCTAGTAAAGTTCATTTTTATCAAGTGTAGCTTTTAAACAATTCCACAAAATTGCTCATTTTGTGGAAACATCATTACCAACAAGATGGTGGCATCTTGCCAAGGCTCCTTCCAAATGTACAAAGTGTATCATCTGAAAAGGACCAGGGCAGCAGGTACATCAGAACACCATTTGCAATCTCCCCTCCAATACAGATATCATTTGAGCTTTACACTACATCACTGTTCCATGACTGACTTGAGTAGAGGTTTAAGGAGAAACTTCCTCATTATAAGCATCATTCAAGGTGGCAGACACTACCACTTTCTCAAAAGTGTTTTAGGAGTGGACAACAGATATTAGCCCAGCCAGCAATGCACATATCCAATGAATTAATAAAAAGTGCACTTTTTTATTAATTCATTATAGACTAATCAATGACATCTTGAAATCTCCAGATGTAAAAGGGAGTCTTTGCTAATTTGAAGAATCAAGAGAAATGCATACTTCATATCACTAATTAGTTACCTGTGGAGCTGTGGCTCATGAGGTAGATCCGATATCCATCAGACCACTCCGCCCATGCCCAAGTCACACGCCATGTTTCTTCACAGTACATAGGACAGCGGTATAGAAGCTGTGTCTATTTTGTTATCCACAGGGAGTCCACACCCCTAGCCCTACTGATAAAGGGATATATGTTGCCTTATAACCCCTTAACCCATTAAGCACATGAAATGCAATTAAGAATATGAAATGTTATCTTCCTGCCCTTCTAATGCAAATGCTATAACAACTTATTTCAATCTGGGAATGGTAGGGAAACAATCACAGAGATTTAAACTCAGGTACTCAAGAACTTCAGACAGACATTGGAGATGCTGTAAGTCTCCACCCAGTTATTTTTTGGTCAGCAATTACTGACACACTGTTGTCAAAGATAACCTACTTGTCTTTGAGATTCAAGAACATTTCACAGGGCAAGGCAAATATTTATTGCTCTAATAAGTTTTTAATCTAGCTAGGACATAATTGCTTATGTTAAACTCCTGTTTCAGTGCACATCAGGAATTCAATTACCTTCTCTTCCACCCCAAAATCTATTTAAAACATTACTAAACTATTGTCACTTTAAATTCACAGCTAACGTGTTGCTTATTTAAAATTTCACAACCAGTGTCCTATGTCACGGAAACGCATAACCTGGTTCAATCAAGTATCAAGGATGAAATGACTAACCTAAACATAGCATGTGTGCAATGCCACAAAGAAAAATAAAAACTTTATTCTGCAGCTTTTGAAATTAGAATTAATGCAGCCCTCAAGCATTCTGTAGAGTTTTACACTTGCTTACCGAAAAGATTCCCGACCATGCTAATTCTGTAACGTATTCAAGTACAGGCAAGTTTTACTTCAGGGTCAGTAACTTTGATTTAGCAATGCAGTATGTTTGAAACTTAGCTATGAATTTCTGAAAGCAGAAGTTACTTTGAATTTGGATTAAGAGAACTCGTGTGCAGTACTGTACTTGGAACTTGATGCCAACAAGGGCTGTCTGCAGCATTTCAAGACAGGAACTACCTGGCACTTCTTGCCATATCCATTTATAAAGGCAGTACATTGCAAAACTCACAGAACATTAGAGATCTTCAGCCCAGCAGTGGATTTAAGCACTGTAATACCAACAGAAACCAAGTTGTACTTATGATCATTTGAAAGAACAAACAAAACAATAAAATAGCAGCTTCATCATGACAAAGGACAAACATAGACGCACAAATAGCTTCAAATAGTTCCAAAGATGTAGAGGAAAAAATAGCAAAGTTAATTCTGGATAGCAGCGAGTGTAACAAGGTATTTGTTATGGCGGACTTTAATTTTCCTAATATTGACTGAAAATACTATAGTTTGAGTACTTCAGATGGGTCAGTTTTTGTCCAACGTGTGCAGGATGGTTTCCTGAAAACAGTATGTAGACAAGCCAACAAGGTGCGAGGCACCTTTTAGATTTCACACTGGGTAATGAACCTGGCCAGGTGTTAGATTGAGGTAGGTGAGCACTTTGGTGATAGTGACCACAATTCGGTTATGTTTAGTGATGGAAAGGGATAGGTATATACCGCAGGGCAAGAGTTTTGCTAAGAGAAAGGCAATTATGATGCGATTAGGCAAGATGAGGGCTTACTGGGCAAGAATAGTGATTCATGATGAGTAGGGCAGGTGCTGTCAACAATGAGTCCTTATGGTTGAATAGAAGGTACTAAGCAGCAGAGGGAGTGGCCATAATCAGGGCATGTATGGGACACAGTAAGGTGTAATTTCCAAGGTCATGATCAGATACTAGATTGAGAGGAGGTGTCACTAAATCAAACAGCACAGATAGCATGGATAACAGAGGATTCAGGGTGGACAGCAACAGGCGTATGGCAGAGGGGCGAGAAGGCATGTACAGGTTGATGTTTATTAGATCAAGGAAATGGGGGTAATAAAGGGTAATGGAGAGAAGAAGAATGGTTATATTGGGTGGGTTAAAGGTATTCGGGGATTTGGCGGATCCCTGGCAGAGTACAGAAGACAGTAAAATGAATTTCAAAAGTGACTCTGACGGAGTGATGTGATGCAAAGGTGTGAGATTGAAGGCTGAGGGTGATTGGGGTAGCTCAGTAATGTTTGAGAGAGCCTGCACAGTCATGCATTATATTTCCAAGGTCACTGCTGTAGTGGCAACGCACTTTGCTGCATTAACAAGAAGTGATATCAACCTTCACATGGTATTGAACATGGAGTGGAGTGGATGGATGTGCCTAATATTGAGAATAGAGTTTCCTACTGGGCAGAATTACTCAGCTCAGAAGGAGGAACTTAAAGAATATGTTGACCAAATCATTTCCTGAAATTTGTTCACAATAACCCCAGGCAGATACAATAATGAACCAAGTTACTTTAACACTTCTGAGAGCTCAGGTGTTGCTTCAAAGGGCCTGGTGGGAAGTTCCCCAGAGCCCTGTGAATGAATGGCCAAAACATATTACAAGGAAAGGCTACAGAAGGTCAAGGCAGTACAGACACAGATAGTCAGGGGCCAGTGTGTGATGGAAAGCATTAAAGCATAATCAAATATACCCCAAGAGCTACCTGAAAATGGCTGCGAAGCAGTACTAGAGGCAATTTTAGATGTCACAAGTTGCCATCATTTCCATAGCCCAGGTGCTTCAAGAAAACATGTATGTACAAGAACTGTGAGGCAATCCAAGATGTAGGATGCATAGAATGGGGAAGGAAACTGCAGGGGTTGGACACAATTGAAATGTGGAGCTTATTCAAGGAACAGCTACTGCATGTCCTTGATAAGTATGTACCTGTCAGGCAGGGAGGAACTGGTCGAGTGCCGAAGCAGTGGTTTACTAAAGAAGTTGAATCTCCTGTCAAGAGCAAGAAGGTGCCTATGTTAGGATGTGACATGAAGGCTCAGTTCGCACGCTTGAGTTACACATTAGCCAGAAAAGACCGAAAGAGAGCGCTAAGAGGGCATATGAGAAGTCCTTGGCAAATAGGATCAAGGAAAACCCTAAAGCTTTGTGTATATCAGGAATAAAAGAACTAGAGAACGGTTAGGGCCAAAGACAGTAATGGGAAGTTGCGCATGGAGTCAGAGGAGATAGGGAAGAGCTAAATGAGTATTTTTCAATCAGTACTCACACTAGAAAAAGACAATGTTGTCGAGGAGAACACAGAGATACAGGCTATTCGACTAGACAGGATCGAGGTTCACAAGGTGGTGGTGTTAGCAATTCTGGAAAGTGTGAAAATAGATAAGTCCCCTGGGCCGGGTGGGATTTATCCTACCATTGTCTAGAAAGCCAAGGAGGAGACTGCAAAGCCTTTGGCTTTGATCTTTATGTCATCATTGTATACAGGAAATGTGCCAGAAGACTGGAGGATATTAAATGTTGCCCCCTTATTCAAGAAGGGGAGTAGAGGCAACCTTGGTAATTATAGATCAGGGAACCTTACTTCTGTTGTGGGTATGTAATGTTAAAAGATTAAATGGAAATCTTTCTCTGGACATTAATGTAATATTAAAGAATTAAACTGCATGGAGTGAAAATTCTGGAAGTGGGTGAGGACTACAATCAGGCAAGAATGCAAATGACCCCTACTCCAATTACATAGTCATTTCCTACTACTCCACACCCTATCAAATTAAACTATCATTCAATCTCTTCCATTTAGAAATGCTTTCTAGTCATACCCAGAAGCTAGGTATGTCGCACCTGCATTATCTTGGAGAATCATGAGTCAGGATACTGTCTGCATTACGATTCCCTAGGATTAGGGCATTAGCATTATCTCAGCGGATGATCTCATCCTGCCATTGTACCTGGGGTAACATGTGACTGCGAGGGAGTGACAGAGGGTTATCTTGAGTGGCATGTGACTATGGGGGAGTGACCAGAGTATTTGTAAGCATGACCAACTGACCAGAATAAAGGGGATGTGTTTTCTTTGTTCAGTGTCTCTTGACTCCACCTCGCATACCTGCGAGGTGGGGTCAAAGGGGGTCAACCAAGCTTATACAAGCTTTAATAAACTGTTTGCAGATGTTGGCATGTGAGAATTGCATCTCGTGTGTGAAACATTGGGAAAAGAACCTAACAGGAAAAGTGTTGGAAAAGGTTGTAAGAGATAGGATTTATAAATCACCTAGAGTGGAATAATTGATTAGGGCTAGTCAACATGATTTTATGAAGGGTAGGTCATGCCTCACAAACCTTATTGAGTTTTTGAGATGGTGACCAAACAGGTGGATGAAGGTAAAGTAGTTGATATGGTGTATATGGATTTCAGTAAGGCATTTGATAAGATGCTCCATGATAGGCTATTGCACAAAATACAGAGGCATGGGATGGAGGGTAATTTCGTGGTTTGGATCAGAAATTGGCTAGCTGAAAGACAAGAGGGTGATGGTTGATGGGAAATGTTCATCTTGGAGTTCAGTTACTAGTGGCGTACCGCAGGCATCTGTTTTGGGGCCACTGCTGTTTGCCATTTTTATAGATGACAAAGATGAGAGCGTAGAAGGATGGGTTAGTAAATTTGCAGATGGCATGAAGGTCGATGAAGGGATGTAGATAAGCTAGACAGCTGGGCTGAGGTGGCAAATGGAGTTTAATGTGGAAATGTGAGAGGATTCACTTTGGAAGGAGCAAGAGGAAGAGAGAGTGTACTGGCCTAATGGCAGGATTCTTGGTAGCGTAGATAAGCAGAGAGATCTCGGTGTCCACACACATGTTCATAGATCCCTGAAAAGTTGCCACCCAGGTTGATAGGGTTAAGCAGGCATATGGTGTGTAAGCTTTGATTGGTAGAGGGCTTGAGTTTTGGAACCACGAGATTTTTGTACAGCTGTACAAAACTCTGGTGCGGCTGCAATTGGAGTATTGCGTACAGCTTTGGTCACCACAGAGGAAAGATGTGGAAGCTTTAGAAAGGGTGCAAAAGAGATTTACTAGGATGTTGCCTGGTATGGAGGAAAGGCTGAGGGACTTGAGAGACTGTTTTCATTACAGAAGAAGGTTGACAGGTGACTTAATTGAGACAAGATAATCAGAGGGTTAGATAGGGTGGACAGTGGCCTTTTTCCTCAGATGGTGATGGCTAGCATGAGGGGACATAGTTTTAAATTGAGGGGTGATTGAGGATAGATGTCAGCAGCAGTTTCTTTACTCAGTAGTAGAGGCGTGGAATGCACTGCCTGCAACAGTAGTAGACTCACCAACTTTAAGGGAATTTAAGTAGTTGTTGGATAAATATATGGATGAAAATGGAATAATGTAGGATAAATAGGCTTCAAATTGATCTACAGGTCAGTGCAACATCAAGGGCTGAATGGCCTGTACTGCACTGTAATGTTCTATGTTCAAATATTGAGAGGTGTCAGTTAATATCATTGGATATGAATTGATATTAATAAATGGTACTGTTGCTCACTACTACCATAGTACTTAGTTCCAGAGGAGACTGAATGAGGCTTCATCGTAGTCAAAGTTTCACTTGAGCAAAGAAAGAGACCACTCATCCTACAGCCCACGCAGGCTTACAAATTTCCTTTTGAGATCATTGATCACTACTTCTACCATTCTCATAACTAACTCGGTCCAGGTCATTATAACTCAGTGTATTTTTAAAGTGTTTCCTTCCATCATTGCCTGCATTCCCTGCCCAAAACCTTAAATCTGCACCTTTTCATCATTAGTTTCACAAGCTAGTAGAACTACTTTTCTTTGTCCACCTTAACCAAGCTGGTCATAATATTTTATATCTCAACCAAATTTCCCTTGTTCCAAAGGAAATCAGCCCACCTTCTACAACCAAATCCTTGGAAAACATTTACTGCATCCTCTGGAACTGTAACTAACAGAAATGGCATACAATACTTGTAGCACCTCAGCTGTGTAAAAAGGTTCACTACAACGTCTCTCATTGACTCAATACATTTCAGTAAAGGAACTACATTTTTTAATTGGCTGTTCCATATCCCTGTCATCTTCAAACATTAATCCCTCTGGCCTTCAGTTGCTGCACACTTTGGAAGTGTGACATTAGATGTACATTCCCTCACCCAACACCTTCTTCCAAATGTATTACTACACACTTCTATTAAATTCCATCTGTCACTTTAAGGGCAGCACAATGGCTCAGTGGTTAGAACTGCTGCCTCACAGGACCAGGTGAAAATGAGTATAGGATATGAACAGGTAGGGAAAGGATTAAGAACTAAGTATGACCCAGATCAGATTAGAATTTGCAGTAAACAATGAGGTACTGGAGGCAAGGGTAGTGGGTTAACAAGGTGGAAAAGCATTCACTATGTAGAGCCATTTAACAAGCAGCATTCATTATATAAAGTCAGTTAACAAAGGTGAAAAGTATTCATTATGGGAAGCCATTAAGGTTAAGAACATTCACTGTGTAACACCAGATGGCTTAATCTTTACTATTGACACTCGGTGATTTTAATGGTCATCCAATCAGTCAATCAATATGTACATTGCTTTATCTGGATGTTCCGCCCTGTAAATGACTACATAATTCATTAAGAATCTGCTTTTCCAGAGAAGACCGAGAACCCATATCTCGGTGCACATGGGCGATCGTTCTCTCTCCCTCCAGGGCCCGGAATAAAGATGAAGGAGGTAAAACTATACTGTACCTGAGTGTTTTGCTTCAACTGAAGCGGGAACGGGATGACACAGGTTCTATTTCACCCTCAGGCAACGGAGTTTGCACATTCTCCCAGTGGCTGCATGGGTTCCCTTCCCAAAGTCCGAAAGATATGCAGGTTAGGTGGATTGGCCATGCTAAATAGCCCGCACATCATTAGATATTGTGGGCAAAGTGGATTTTCCATGCGAAATGCAGGTGGGATGCTCTGAGGGTCAATATGGAGACAATGGAATGAATGGTCTGCTGTAGGAATGGTCACTGTAGGGATTCTTCTAAACTTGCCTGCCTATTCTGCTAGTATGTGTCCTGTTGCACTCAATTGGAATCCTCACCACAACATCCTCAGATTATGTTACAATTTTTAAATTTTATTCTAATCTAATATTCAAGTAAATTACATACAAACAAAACTTGTGACTCAGTTCTGAACTTTGAGCACCACTGTCGCACTATCCTCCAGTCTGAACCATTTACTACTAAAACATTCTGCTGTTCTTAAGTTGACATTGACCTTTCTATTCCATTAAAAATAAAAGGTTTTAGTACTTAGACAAACACCTTAAAATTCATATGCAATATCGACTGCATTCCCTCCAAACTTGGGTTACTTCAAAAATTAGATTAGTTAAGATTTTTATACATTCATGCTGACTCTCATTAACTAACTCTCCAAAGTGTTCCATGAATATATTCCCATTTCACTTTTTTTCTAAAACCTTACAACTGATAGTAAACTAAAGCCTGCAGTTGCTAGGGCGACAGGAGACATTTCATAATTTTAACGTCCTTCTTACCCTTTAAACATTAATTACTGAAAACAATTGAAAGAATGTTCCTAATGTTACCACTCTTGTATATCTCTGCAATTCCCCTGTGCATTTGCTCCTATCTTCCTTTCAATATTTGGGATATTCTGTAGGCATCTAAAGAGATGACCCATTCTAGCTGATGGCTTGTCTTCTTTCCCCCGTAACGTCATCCTCTCATTTCCAATCATACGTTCTGCCCCCTAATCAGCTCCCTAACCTGTTCTCTTTTATCATGAAAAAAAATGTTGATGACACATGGCCTTTTTTTTTAAAACACAAATTAGGGCAAACTGAATGAGGTATCAGTGACTGCAGGCACTTTCAATCCAATACAAGCCAAAGTTAACATGTTTAAGAAAGTGAACATACAAATGGCTTAGGTTCTAATACCCATTAACCCTTAAGTACCATTTAAAAAAAATGTAGAAAATATCACAAGATCTACAAAAGTGGATGCAAGTTTGACATGAAGCTTCACCGGAGGCTCACTGATGGTAATAAAACGCCTGAAAATGAACCTTCCAGCTCAGTGAGCAAACTTACATCTAGAACCTCAACCTGAGCTACAAATCTTCTCAAAATCTACAAAAAAAAGTGTAAAATGTCCCGAATATGGTGACAAAATTGACAGTAAAATAAAGCCTCAGTATACATAGAATCTATTATAGTAAAAATAGCCCTCTGCTCATCCCAAAGGGTAAAGTTGGCTTTTCATAGGCATTAGGTTTCCTCACTTTCAAAATTGCAATTGCTTTTTTAAAATATATAAACCAAATGTACTGTCCATTAAAAGAGTACACTTTTCAACTTTTAGTCCGATTTATGTTAAAAAGATAAAGTTACCACAGTCCCATCGCACCACAGAATTGCTCTCTCACAAGAGATGTTTGGTGTTGATTGAACCAGAGGATCACCATACCTGAGGAAAGGGGATTGGCTTAGGAGAATTCTTCATGGTAACCTCAGCCAGTGCAAGAACTGAATTCACACTGTAGGTAGCACTTTGTATTGCAAACTAGCCACCCAGCTAACTGAGCTAAACTTCCTAAAGTGTAGTATCCAGATGGGCCAAAATACTGATTCTAAGTTTAACATATTATCTTGCCTTTCATATTCTAAGCTTTATAAATCCTAGCATCCCATATATTATAGTAACTGTGTCAAACTCTTGCCACTTTCAGAAATTCTCTCAAGTAACCCTAGTCTCTGTGATAAGCATTTCCGGTTTCTTCATGTTGGAAGTGGAAGTCTAGTCATTTGACAAAATACCACATGACCATGACCCCATGCCATACTGAACAACAGTCTGACTCTACCGCTGTTCTAGTAATCCTATGCCCCCTCTGTCCACTGACATCTGCTACTTGATAACCATGCAGGTCATTTTAAAGACAAAATGATTCAGCTTTTAAAGCATTTTGTGGCTAAATGTGTAAAACAAAGCAATAAGTTATGGGTAATGAACTTCCTTATTTTACAACACAAGGGATCAGTCCAGAGTATGTGTCCATCCAATCTGGACAAACTTCATTGCACTCCCTCCATTGCCAGAATATTTTTCTTCATAAGGAAACCAAACTGCACAGTACACCATGCGTAGTCACACCAAGGTCCTTTACAACTGCAGCAAGACAACACTGATCTTGTACTCTAATCCTCTCACTTTGAAGGTCAACATACCATTTGTCTTCTTCACCATTTGCATGATTAATTTCTGCAAATTATCTACAAGGACACTTCGGTCTTGTTGCACCTCCCCCTTTCCCAATGTATCACCAAAATAATTTGCATTCCTCTTTGTTATTAAGTTGAGATCATTTATCCATATTATACTTCATTTGCATTTGCCCAAATCACAAGAGCATCTCTGCATCTTTCTCCTTCCTACTCAGTATCATCTCATCGACAAACTTGAAGATATTACAGTTAGTTCCCTCAAGTATTGATATTGTGAATAGCTGATGTCCAAGCACTGGTTCTTGCGGTACCTCACTCGTCATTGCCTGCCACTTGGAAAAAGATCCATTTATTCCCATTGTTTCCTGACTGCCAGTTCCCCATCATGTTAGTACACTAACCCCAATCTCATACACTTTTAATTTTACATGCTAATCTCTTATGCAGCACGTTACCAAAAGCGTTCTGAAAACCCACCGACTCCCCTTTATCAATACTGGCAGTCACAACCTCGAGGAATTAGAGTGGATTTGTCAAGCATGACTGTCCTCTACAAATCCTTCTGTCATAACTAGTTATCAAACAGTGCACTCCCGAGCAGCCTCACAGAGTGATCAGCTTTTGCAAGCCCACTGCAGAATCACATGACTAAACAATAGTCTTCAAGACACAATGTTGTTCTGACTGGGCAAAAGCAAAAACTGCCTAAATTTTCCAAGAAATGCATAATGTTACAGCACAGAAACACATCAGCCTCAAACAGAATGTATTAATGGTTAGTCTCCACACAACATGCATTCTAATCCATTTACCCACTGTGCACCCATATCCTTTTAATTGCTTTTCCTTCATCTTACAGTCTCAAACTTAATGTAATAGCTGAAGTGAGAAACAGAAAACAATCATGATGTCCCAAATTGACACTATTCAGAGGCAGAGGCTGAAGTGCATCGGTGGGGCAAAACCTTTGCTTTACTAAGCACCAGATTAGATTGACTAATCAAAGGATATGAGTCAAAGCTACCTTTCCATCCTATTCTTCAAGTCTCAGCATTTTTATTTGTATTCTGAATTTTATTAGCTGCGCCACACCTGTTTACAAAATGATTTCCAATTTCACTAAAACAAACATGTCTATATTTTCCATTCAAACAAGGATCATTTAGATATTAAAAAAAGCCAAATGGAGTTGGGAATGCTGCTTAGCATTAGATGTGCACAAGCTTGCAATGCAGTTGCAATTTGAAATTTATTCCCCAAACCCTAGTAATGCTGAAATCCTTTCAGGATTTAGAGAAGGAAGTAGCAGCAATATAGTTCTAAGGGAACAAAGTTGTAAAACAGAAGTCTAAACGATAGTTAAACCAAGATGGGAGAAACTTTATGAATAAGGGAACGGATGAAATCATGTGCTAAGAAGTACCAGACAAAGATTGAGACATGGCTGAAGCAGAAAATTAGGGAACAGCAAACAGGGCAGGTTATAACATATTTAAAAAGGGATAGATCAACTAGCAAATGTGGGGTGGATGACAACTGCAGCAAAATAAAGGGACATTATACAAAAATGGAATCCACATGGGCTCAGATAAATGTTCCTCAGGCTAGGGTTCTAGGCCAAACCATCTTCAGATACTTTGTTAAAGAACCTTCCCTCTATAACACAAGAGATGATTTTTGATTATTGCAGTGCTCAGCACCATTCATGCTTCCTCAGATACTGAAGCAGTCTACATCTATGAGTAGCACGACCTTGACAATATCCAGGCTTGATCTGAAAAGTGACAAGTAACATTTGCACCACAAAATGCCAAGCAATGACCATTTCTAAGAGGAAAGAAACTAATCATCCTGTGGTGTCATCACTGAATCCCCCACTATCAACACTGTTATTATTGATCAGAAACTGAACTGGATATACCACATAAAAGAGAGTGGCTACAAAAGCAGGTCAGAAGCTAGGGATCTTGAACAAGTAACTCACCTGCTGATTCTCCAGGAGTTACTTCACCTACAAGGTGAAAGTCAGGAGTGCAAAGGAATACTCTCCACTTCCCCGGATAAGTGCAGCTCAACACCACAAAAAGCTTGACAACTCAGATTTTTGAAGAAGTAACAAAGAGGATTGATGAGGGCAGAGCAGTGGATGTGATCTATATGGACTTCAGTAAGTCATTCAACAAAGTTCCCCATGGGAGACTGGTTAGCAAGGTTAGATCTCACAGAATACAGGGAGAACTAGCCATTTGGATACAGAACTAACTGAAGTGTAGATGACAGAGGGTGGCGGTGGAAGGTCATCTTTCAGACTGGAGGCCTGTGACCAGTGGAGTGCCACAAGATTGGTGCTGGGTCCTCTACCTTTTGTTATTTATATAAATGATTTGGATGTGAGCATAAGGAGGTATTCGGTGTGGACTTGTAGGGCCGAAGGGCCTGTTTCCACACTGTAATCTAATCTAATCTAATCTAATAAGGAGGTATAGTTAGTAAGTTTGCAGATGACACCAAAATTGGAGGTTTAGTGGACAGCGAAGGTTACCTCAGATTACAATAGGATCTTGATCAGATGGGCCAATGGGCTGAGAAGTGGCAGATGGAGTTTAATTCAGATAAATGCAAGGTGCTGCATTTTGGGAAAGAAAATCTTAGCAGGACTTATACACTTAATAAAGGTCCTAAGGAGTGTTGCTGAGCAAAGAGAGCTTGGAGTGCAGGTTCATAGCTCCTTGAAAGTGGAGTCGCAGGTAGATAGGATAGTGAAGGTGGCGTTTGGCATGCTTTCCTTTACTGGTCAGAGTACTGAGTGCAGGAGTTGGGAGGTCATGTTGCGGCTGTACAGGACATTGGTTAGGCCACTGTTGAAATATTGTGTGCAATTCTGGTTTCCTTCCTATCGGAAATATGTTGTGAAACTTGAAAGGGTCCAGAAAAGATTTACAAGGATGTTGCCAGGGTTGGAGGATTTGAGCTATAGGTTGAATAGGCTGGGGATGTTTCCCCTGGAATGTTGGAGGCAGAGGGGTTTACACAATTATGAGGGACATGGATAGGATAAAGAGACAAAGTCTTTTCCCTGGGGTTGGGGAGTCCAGAACTAGAGGGCATAGGTTTAAGGTGAGAAGGGAAAGATATAAAACAGACCAAAGGGGCAACTTTTTCATTCAGAGGGTGGTACATGTATAGAATGAGTTGCCAGAGGAAGTGGTAGAGGCTGGATGGGTATATAAATAGGAAGGTTTTGGAGAGATAAAGGCCAGGTGCTGGCAGTGGGACTAGATTGGGTTGGAATATCTGGTTGGCATGGACAGGTTGAACCAAAGGGTCTGTTTCCGTGCTGTACATCTCTATGACTCTATGATAATTCAGCCTGCTCGACTGGCACCACATTCACAAACATCCACTCCTTTCAACACCAATGCTCAAGGACAAAAATTGATCAAGGCTCTTCAGACAGCATCTTCCAAGTCACAACCACTTCCACCTAGGTGGACAAGTGCAGCAGATGCGTATGAACACCAACTGCAAGTTCCCCTCCAAACCACTCATCCTGACTTGGAAATATATCATTTCTTCATTGTCATTAGGCCAAAATCCTGGGACTGCCTCCTTAACAGTATTGTTGGTGTACCTACACCATATGGACTTCAAGACAACAGCACAATATAACCTTCTGAATGGCAACTAGGAATGGGCAATAAATCTTGGCCCAGCCAGTGACACCCACATCCCATTAGCGAATTTAAAAAAAGACATGATTCACAATATTAAATCAGTGTAGTTTCTAAACTGTCTTATTGTTTAAAGAAGTGGGAAATGAAATATGCAGCATTTCCTTCTCATCAAAGCAAACTTAACATGAGCGCTTTATTTCTAGAGGGCTGAATAGATCAGCAGGAAAGTGATGCTAAATCTGTATGAAAGCTTGATTGGACCATATTTCAACTATTGTCTGCAGTTGCTGTCATTAGATTATATACAAGGATAGTGGAATTTAAGATTCAGAAAGATGTACAAGAATGGTATCAGAAACAAGAGTCAGAAAATGTGTCAGAAAAGGAGCAGTGAACTAGCTTGCTCTTCTCGACAAACAAAGAAATTTAAGACTAGATTAGATTAGATTCCCTACAGTGTAGAAACAGGTCCTTCAGATCTTAAATTATGAAAGATATTAATAGCTTTGACAATATTTGCTCTGGTGGTGGAAGAGCATAGTTAAACATCATTTTATTATTAGATTTCTGAGATATCAAAAGCAGTGATAATGAGAACTTGCTTGTATCGGGGTTAAATTAAAATTATATAAACACATTTACATGAAAACTAGACAAGCACACTGAGATGAGGAACAGAGGGTTACAAAGATAGATTTTGATTAGGAAAGATGGGAAGAGGCTTAGTTGGAGCTTAAATACATGCATGGATTGATATCATCAAAACAATCTATTTGACCCAATGTAACTTATGTAGATAACTGATCCAAGTCTGGGGAGCAGAACTAAATTTAGTTGGGGTGTAGCAAGGATGACTAGAGAAAAACAAATTGTCAGGATTGCATATATTGTAGATGTATAAACATAGTTTGGATTCAGCAGTAATTCTGCTCCCTACAACACCCAAAAAATCTGCCTACAGTCACTAAAGTGTTAACATCTTCAGAAACGGAGGCAGAAATCTACAAAAAGAGAAGAGAATCAAAAGGTCACCAAACATCAAAAGGCACTCCTCAAAGCACAATGGCTTGGGCAACTGGAAGCATGAACCAGGTGTACCTTGCAAATTCACTGATCTCAGGCAGTGATTGTCCTTATCTCTGAGGTAGGAGATCCAGGTTCATGTTACACTTGCTCCAGAGGTGCAGTAACACCTCTGAACAGGTTGACTTGGGAAATATTGAAGCATCTAATTTGAGAGTATTCTAATTTACAAGATGAAAATTAGATATACAGCCAGGTAATAAATGCTTTCCCTTCCAGTAGGACTTGCGATGCAAGCTATTATGATTCACTTCTTTCATGAGAACCACATACCACTGAGAATGTGAAATATTCACTCAACATCTGCATCAGACCAAAATAATAAACCATTCCAAGGCACTTCACAGGATTATAAAATCAAGTGACATCAATACACAATTAGATCAGATGACCAAAAGCCTGGTCAAAGCAATAGGCTTTAATAGTATCACAAAGAGAAGAAAACTTTGGAAGTAGAGAGGGAATCTCAGCATTTAAAAAGCCAAGATAACCATATCTTGGCTACCAACGGTGGATTGATCAGAATCAAAAATGCTTAAAGACAAGGATTCTGGGTAATCCAAGATGGAGGAGGGAAAAATTTCTGGCTGTAACAAGCTTTTCCTTTTGAGGTATTACAGGTGTTGGAAGTGATTTCCTCAAATTTCAGGAGGAACAATTACTGTTTTATTTGCTGTTGCATTGTTTTGACTTTTTTCTCCCAAGATCCAAAACGACAGCACTGTTAAAAGGGGAGAGGAACTGACAAAGGTGGCACATGGTCTGTGCAGGAGAGAGAGAAAGAAGTGCAGTTACTGCCTTTGTTGTTGAATATATGTATCACTGGACATCAGAGTGCATCTGGGAAAATTAAACAGTGAAATTCACAACTGATCTTGGAGGAACCTGTTTGGGAAGAGGTCACAGCACAGAGACAGATAAGTTGAATTCTGGATCAGTGGTGCTGGAAGAGCACAGCAATTCAGGCAGCATCCGAGGACAGGCAAAATCGACGTTTCGGGCAAAAGCCCTTCATCAGGAATAAAGGCAGAGAGCCTGAAG
>NC_057730.1:22431746-22443902 GCF_004010195.1 Chiloscyllium plagiosum
TGATGGGGGGTGGGGTCATGGTCAAGGGGGCGGTAGGAAGAGGTGTCCTCGAGTTGGCGTTTGGCTTCAGCGATGTAGAGGTCAGTGCGCCAGACAAGTTGAATTGTTTAGTGGCCTTGCTGTAAGTCTACAGTAGTGAGTAGAGTGAGTTTTTTCTTGATTATATGTTTTATTGAAATATGTCTCAATTAAAATTAAAAATATAAGCCATTAGTATTAAATTAGCCAGGAGCAGTGTTCTGTAGAGGAATAAGACGGTGCTATTTTCTGAGTCTGTAGATTGGAAGCAGCAAAAATGGCCCTTAGTAGAGTGATGTGCTCTTGTTGGATGTGGGAGTTCAGGGAGATTTACATGTTACTGAGGATTATATCTGCAATAAATGCCATAGGTTGCAAATCCTATCAGAGCGAATTTTGGAGCAACAGAGGCAATGAGGAATTTACAAGAGCAAGGAGGTGTGATGGAAGGCAGTTACAGGAAGGTAAAGTCACAGATGCAGTCACATAGATGGGCTAACTCCAGGAAAGGTGACAGAGGTAGGCAGCTAGTCCATGAGTCTTCCATGGCTATCCACATTTCAAACAAGTTTTGGAAAATGTAGGGGGTGAGATTCTCAGGGGAATGGAGCATGAACAGCCAAGTTTCTGGTATTGAGACTGGCTCTAATGCAGTGCGGGGTACATCAGGTTCCAAGAAATCGACTGTGTTAGGGGATTCTAGTCCAAGGCACAGACAGATGTTTCTTTGGCCAGCCAGCCAAAAACCAGTGTTGCCTCCCTGGTGCCAAGATCAAGGATGTCTCAGAGGGTGCAGAATGTTCTCAAAGGGGACAGGGACCAGCAGGAGGTCATTGGTTCAAATGTGTACAACGACATAGGAAGGGAAAAGGATGAGATTCTGAAGGGAGAATAGTGTGGAGGGTGCAGAATGTTCTCAAAGGGGACAGGGACCAGCAGGAGGTCATTGGTTCAAATGTGTACAACGACATAGGAAGGGAAAAGGATGAGATTCTGAAGGGAGAATAGTGTGTGTTAGGTAGGAATTTAAAAAGGAGGTCCTCTAGAGTAGTATTATCTGGATTACTCCTGGTGCTACGAGCTAGTGAGGATAGGAATAACAGGTTCAATTGGATAGAGCAGATGAATGTATGGCTGAGGTGGTGGTGAACGGGAAAAGGATTCACATTTTTGGATCATTGGAATCTCTTCTGGGGTCGAAGTGACCTCTACAAGGAGGACGGATTGCACCTGAATTGAAAGGGGACTACTAGACTGGCAGGGAGATTTGTGAGCGCTGCTCGGGAGGATTTAAACTAGTAAGGTGGGGGAAGTGGTTGGGACCCGAGGGATAGTGAGCAAAGAGATTAATCCAAGACTGATACAGTTGAGAACACAAGCAAGCCAAACGGTTAGGGCAAGCAGGGACAAATCAGAGAACAAAGTAGGACTGAAATTAAACTGCATTTATTTCAATGAAAGAGGCCTAACAGGGAAGGCGGATGAACTCGGCATGGCTAGGAACACAGGACTGGGATATCATAGCAATGACAGAAACATGGCTCAGGAATGGACAGGACTGACAGTTTAATATTCCAGAATACAAATGCTCAGGAAGGACAGAAAGGGAGGTAAGAGAAGAGAGGAAGTGGAGTTTTTGATGAGGGATAGCATTACAGCTGTACTGAGTGAGTCATGATTTGGAGATGCTGGCGTTGGATTGGGGTGTACAAAGTTAAAAATCACAACACCAGGTTAACAGGTTCAATTGAAAGCACTAGCTTTCAAAGCACTGCCCCTTCATCAGATGGGTCTATAATACAATCCCAATAAGGTGTATTTCCTGGATGTATTTCAGGTGGATGGCAACGACCTGAAGGAGTGGCACTCCAAAAGCTAGTGCTTCCAATTAAATTTGTTGGACTATAGCCTGGTGTTGTGATTTTTAACTTTGTACCGAGGGAGGATATTCCCAGAAATACATCTGGGGAAGTTATTTGGGTGGAACTGTGAAATAAGAAAGGGATGATCACCTTATTGGGACTGTATTATAGACTCGCTAATAGCAGGAAATTGAGAAACAAATTTAAGGAGATTTCAGTTCTCTCTAAGAGTAATAGGGTGGTTACGGTAGGGGGTTTTTGGTTTCCAAACAACTGGGACTGACAATGTTAAGGGTTTAGATGGAGAGGAATTTGTTAAATGCGTACAAAAAAAATTCTGATTCAATATATGGATGTATCTACTCTTGAGAAATAAGGCAGGGTAGGGCAGGTGACAGAGGTGTCTGTGGGGGAGCACTTTGGGGCCAGTGACCAGCATTCTATTAGTTTTAAAGTAGTGATGGAAAAGGATAGACCAGATCTAAAAGGTTGGAGTTTTAAATTGGAGAAGGCTAATTTTGATGTTATCACACAAGAACTTTCAAAAGCTGATTGGGGGCAGATGTTTGCAGGTAAAAGGGACAGCTGGAAAATGGGAAGCCTTCAGATAACAAGAATATCCTGTTTCTGGACTCTTGTTAGGATGAAAAGGAAAGGCTGGTAGGTGTAGGGAATGCTGGATGACTAAAGAAATTGAGGTTTTGGTTAAGAAAAAGGAGGAAACATGTCAGGTATAGACAGGATAGATCAACTGAATCTTTACAACAGTATAAAGGCAGCAGGAGTATACTTGAGGAAATCAGGAGGGCAAGAAGGGAACATGAGATAGCTTTGGCAAATAGGGTTTAGGACAATCCAAAGGGTTTTTACAAATACATTAAGGACAAAAGGGTAACTAGGGAGAGAATACAGCCCCTCAAAGATCAGCAAGGCAGCCTTTGTGTAGAGCCACAGGAGATGAGGGAGGAAACTAAAGGAGTATTTTGCATCAGTGCTTACTGTGGAAAAGGACGTGGAAGATATAGAATGTAGGGAAATAGATGGTAACATCTTGAAAAATTTCCATATTATAAAGGAGGAAGTGCTGGATGTCTCGAAACACATAAAAGTGCATAATTCCTCAGGTCCTTGAACTCTGTGGGACGCTAGGGAAGTGATTGCTGGGCCCCTTGCTGAGATATTTGTATCATCAATAGTCACAGCTGAGGTGGCCGGCTAATGTGGTGCCACTATTAAAGAAAAAGGTGTTAAGGACAGGCCAGGGAACTATAGATCAGTGAGCCTGACATCGGTGGGGGGCAAGTTGTTGGAGGGAATCCTGAGGGACAGGATGTACATGTATTTGGAAAGGCAAGGACTGATTAGGGATAGTCAACGTGGCTTTGTATGTGAGAAATCATGTCTCACAACGGATACAGAACTGGCTCAAAGGTAGAAGACAGAGGGTGGTGGTGGAGGGTCATTTTTCAGACTGGAGGCCTGTGACCAGTGGAGTGCCACAAGATCGGTGCTGGGTCCTCTACCTTTTGTTATTTATATAAATGATTTGGATGTGAGCATAAGGAGGTATAGTTAGTAAGTTTGCAGATGACATCAAAATTGGAGGTTTAGTGGACAGCGAAGGAGGTTACCTCAGATTACAACAGGATCTTGATCAGATGGGCTGAGAAGTGGCAGATGGAATTTAATTCAGATAAATGAGAGGTGCTGCATTTTGGTAAAGAAAATCTTCGCAGGATTTATATACTTAATGGTAAGGGCCTAAGGAGTGTTGCTGAACAAAGAGACCTTGGAGTGCAGGTTCATAGCTCCTTGAAAGTGGAGTCGCAAGTAGACAGGATAGTGAAGGCGGCGTTTGGTATATTTTCCTTTATTGGTCAAAGGATGAGTACAGGAGTTGGAAGGTCATGTTGCCTGTAGAGGGCATTGGTTAGGCCACTGTTGGATTATTGCATGCAATTCTGGTCTCCTTCCTATCACAAGGATGCTGTGAAACTTGAAAGGGTTCAGAAAAGATTTACAAGGATGTTGCCAGAATTGGAGGATTTGAGCTAGAGGGAGAGGCTGAACAGGGCTGTTTTCCCTGGAGCATCAGAATCTGATGGGGTGACCTTATAGAGGTTTATAAAATCATGAGGGGCACAGATAAGGTAAATAGACAAAGTCTTTTCCCTGGAATCGGGGAGTCCAGAACTAGAGGGTATAGGTTTGGGGTGAGAGAGGAAAGGTATAAAAAGAGATCGAAGGGGCAACTTTTTCATGCAGAGGGAGGTGCTTGTGGGGAACAGGTTGCCAGAAGAAGTGGTGGAGCCTAGTACAATTTCAACATTTCAAAAGGCAACTGGATGGATATATGAATAGGAAGGGTTTGAAGGGAAATGGGCCAGGTGCTGGCAAGTGAGGTTAGATTGGGGTGGGATATCTAATCGACATGGACTAGTTGGACCGAGGGGTCTGTTTCCGTGCTGTACATCTCTATGACTATGACCAGAGCCAGACAAATGTAAATATTTTGAATGAGATTAGAGATACTGAGGGGTAAAGCTGTGAGAGGAAAAGGAGAATTTTAAAATCAAGGCACACTCATTTTACTTTGGAACTCCTTATTCTTAATATTTTTGTTGCTTATTTCAGCATTCTCTTTACTAAAGTAATTCACTTGTTCTAATATACAGGCTTGCTTATGTTGCTGGAGAAGATTTTTAAATCATTCATGGGATGTGAATGGATTCAGCTGTAATTCTGCTCCCTCCAACACCCAAGGATTTATTGCCGACCCCGAATTAACCTAGGTAAGGTGAAATTGTGCTGCCTTCTTGATCGCAAAAAAGTGGCTTAGAGGGCAGTTAAGACTTAATTGCATTGCTCTGCATCAGTGGTCACTTGCAATACCAGATTTACTTCAAGAAACATCACGGGATGGATTTTTATGACAACATGGTAGCTTCTGATCACCATTCCAGAATTTGGAGACTAGGCTTTTATTTTGGATTTATTTTAATTAACTGAATTTAAATACACCCACAGTGGTACAATTTGAAGTCTGCAGATTATTAGTCCAGGTTTCTGGGTGATTAGGCCAGTAACTTTGAGCCAACATGACAGCATACTGGCAATATAGGATCTGCATCTTCAGGTTATGACAGATTGATGTTACACCAGACTGCGATTTAAGCCTTAAACAAATATATCAGAGTAAAGGAACTAAAACAGCAAAAAAAATTAACTCATAGCAATTACATTTTACTAACACCTGCTGTAGTCAAGAAGTTCATGACTCTACACGGCTTTTAAAGTACCTTGTAGTATCTGAAATGAGATTTCAGTATTGTTACTTTTTTCATACCTTTGTTGACCATAGAGGCAGAAATTAAACATTCAATGTTTAGGACTCTGGATGCACGTTTCCTTCACTTTTAGATATATTGATCCTCTCTAACAGTTTTGCCACAAACTGAATTTTGGCCGAAAACATACACTTATGTGACAACATAAATTACAGCCCCTTTCCTCCAAGGGTTTCTCTAAACAGCTAACCATGCAACAGTTAAAGCTGCAGTGGATTTCATTTCATCACACTACAGCAACTGTAGTGATCAAATGTTCAGATGTGCATTTAAAAAAACCTTCTCAATGAAAGTACAATCTTTCCAAAGACCATAAATTGCAGCAATACATGGCTGTTTTATTTCCGAATCAGTAGAAATGGTGGGGTTAATACGGAATACAGTTTCTGCAAAGTTTTATTCAATTATGTCCACTACAGACTATTTTACTGTAGTTGGTAGTGTGGCTGCATGGGGTTCTCTGAACAGCGAGAGCTACAATGACATTTCTTGGTCAGGCATATCAACATGGGATTATCTGCCTCTTTCAGAAAAAAAAGTCAGGCAAAATGCCACTCTGCACCCCACCATAGTGACCCGAAATAAAAGCTGAGAAAACACAAGTGAAAGCACCTTAAAATACCTTGACACAAAAACCCAATCAATTCACTTCAAGCACAGTCTAATTCCACCTTTAGACAATGCTTAGGACCAAACCAAAAGGCAGGCCAGAAGGCTGGAGAAACTCAGGTCTGGTAGCATCCGTGCCAAAAGAAACAAGAGTTAATCATTCAAATCCAGTATTATTCTTCAGAATGGCTTCAGATTTCTTGCATCCAGAGTATTTGGCTTTTATAAAAACATAGATTTGAGTTCTTAACTTAGTTGTACATTCAACACATCAACAGGGACAAAACAGAAACCAGAAAGAAAAAGGCCTAGTTCGAGCAGCTAGTGGATCAGACAAGCAAGCAGCTGATTTTGTTCTTGCAGCTAGTGTCTGAGAACAAACTATAACAAACCACAGTGAGATGGGAGCGATCAGCCACAAAGTGACAGGGTGAATTGTCAAGTATGTGAAGCTATGTCAAAATTCAAAATTAACCACATAGAAGCAGTCAGTACAAACTGCATACTCCCTGCTATTTATGCACAACACGTAAGTTGTAACTGCTGGAGTTGAAAATCAATCTCCGCATTAAAGGACACAATCAGATCTTATTCAGAACTTGTAAGGCAAGTCAAACTCATTTTTTTACACCCCCATTAGGTTTATTAATTAACCCAGAAAACAGTTTGAAACCATGGCAGGAGGAGAGATTCCTGACAATCGGGAAGGAGGAAGCACAGAACTTTAAAGTAGAGATGCTAGGAAATGACTTTTTTTTGAAAGTAGGAATGACCTTCAAAACTGTTTTAGAGATCGAGTGAAAATGAGAGAAGATCTAAAATAGCACAGGGGTTGATAATAACTAGGAAAATCACATTTGTAAAATAGCTTCAATTTTTCCAAGATTAAAAAAAAACTTCTGTTACAGGAAACTAATGAGGTAGAAAATCATAGATTAGGATGGAAAATTAAGAAAAATAAATTGGGAAGAGGCAAGTAATCATAGGAAAAGAGAGAAATTCTGAAAAATACATTGAGAAAATGACTTTAAAAAATCACAACACTAGGTTATAGTCCAACAGGTTTATTTGAAAGAGTGTGGTGCTGAAAAAGCACAACAGGTCAGGCAGCATCCAAGGAGCAGGAAAATCAATGTTTTGGGCAAAAGTCCTTCATCAGGAGTGAGGCTGTGAGCTGAGGGAGTGTGGTGAGATAAATGGGAAGGGGGTGTGGCTGGGGGGTGAAGATAACTGAGTGTGCAATAGGTAGACGGGGTTGGGGGTAATGGTGATAGGTCGGAGAGGAGGGTGGAGCAGATAGGTGGGAAGGAAGATGGACAGGGGAGATAGGTCATGAGGGTGGTGCCAAGTTGGAACTGGGATAAGGTGAAGGGAGGGGAAATGAGGAAACTGGTGAAAACCACATTGATGCCATGGGGTTGGAGGGTCCTCCGGGCGCAGATTGGTTAGGGAGATAGCAATGAAGTAGCCCCAGGACCTGCATGTCCTTGGCGGAGTGGGAGGGGGAGTTTAAGTGTTCGGCCATGGGACATTGGGGTTGGTTAGTGCGGGTGTCCCGGAGATGTGCTCTGAAGCACTCTGAAAAGGCGTCCTGTATCCCCAGTTTAGAGACGACCATATCAGGAGCAACTGATCCATATACGTCATTTACTGTAAGTGCAGGTAAAACTGATGGATGTGGAAAGCTCCTTTGGGGCCTTGGACAGAGGTGAGCTGGGAGGTGTGGGCGCAGGTTTTGTAATTCTGCAGTGGCTGTGGAAGGTGACAGGAGGGGAGAGTGGGTTGGTGAGAGGCGTGGACCTGACAGGGGAGCTGCGGAAGGAATGGTCTTTACGGTAAGCGGATAGGGGTGGGGAGGGAAATATATCTCTGGTGGTGGGGTTCAATTCACCCTGTCACTTTGTGGCTGATCGCTCCCATCTCACTGTGGTTTGTTATAGTTTTTGTTCTTGCAGCTAGTGTCTGAGCACAATCAGCTGCTTGCTTGTCTGATCCACTAGATGCTCGAACTAGGCCTTTTTCTAGGTGGCGGAAACGGCAGACGATGATGCAATGTATACAGAGGTTGGTTGGGTGGAAGCTAAGGACAGAGGTGCAGGAGGTGGATGAGATGCGCTGGAGGGCATCAACAACCACGTGGGAGGGATAAATGGCCTCCTTCTTTAAAGACCGTAACCTGCTTTGTTCTGTGGTGGAATTGGCCCTCCTAGGAACAGATGCGGCAGAGCCAGAAGAATTGGGAATAAGGTATAGCATTTTTACAGGAGGCAGGGTGGGAGGTGGTGTAGTTCAGGTAGCTGTCGAAGTCAGCGTGTTTGTAGAAGATGTCAGTGTGTTGAGTCGGCCACCATTGATGATGATGGAGGTGTCGGAGATGGTCCAGGTGAACGCAAGGTCGGGATAGAATGTGTTGGTGAAGTTGATGACCTGTGCAACCTCTGCGTGGGGGGAAAAGGGGTGGTGCCGATACAGTTATCAGCATAGAGGAGGAAAAGGTGGGGAATGGTGCTAGCGTAACTACAGAAGATGGACTATTCCACGTAATCAACAGAGAGACAGGCATAGCTGGGCCCCATGCGGGTGTCCATAGCTAGCCCCTTTTGTAGGGAGGAAGTGGAAGGATTCAAATGAGAAATGATTGAGCGTCAGCAGAAGGGCACTAGTGAGGATGTCAGGAGAGGAAGAAATGGATGGCTTGGAGGCTCTTGTCACAGCAGATGGAGGTGTATAGGGAGTGGAGGACCACAGTGAAGATAAGGCATTGGGGGCCAGGGATACAAAAGTCTTGGAGGAGGTGGAGGGCATGGGTGGTGTCCCAAACACATGTGGGGAGTTCCTGGACCAGAGGAGATAGGACAGTATCAAGGTACGTGGAGATGAGTTTGTCAGGTCTACACCCCTCACCAACCCACCTCCCCTCCTGGCACATTTCCCTGCCACCAGAGAAATTGTGAAACCTGCATCGACATCTCCCTCCCTCACCTATGTCCAAGGCCCAAAAGGAGCATTCCACATCCAGTTTTTCCTGCAGTTCTACATGTCATTTACTGTATCTATTGCTCCTGATGTGGTCTCTATATTGGAGGCAGGACACAGACTCTCAGAATGCTTCAGAGAACATCTCCATGACATCCGCACCAACCAATCCCACAGCCCCTTGGCCGAACACAAACTCCCCCTTCAAGGATATGCAGGTTCTGGCCACCCTCCATCGCCATTCCCGAACCACCCGATGCCTGGAGGAAGAACGCCTAATCTTCCACCTCGGGGACCCTCCAACCGCATGGCATCAACACTGATTGCACCAGTTTCCTCATTTCCCCACCTTATCTCAGTGCCAACCTTCCAACTTGGCACCGCCCTCATGACCTCTCCGTCTTCCTTCCCACCTATCTGCTCCACCACCTACCTATTGCAATCTCAGCTGGTCATGTCATTTCGTGGCTAGTTGGTGTTCATGGATGCAGATCGTTAGCTGTCTTCCTGTTTGTCCTATATAGTGTTTTGTGCAGTCCTTGCATGGGATTTTGTACACTACATTACAGCTATCCCTAGTAGCCACACACGCAGACGACAAGCAACATGATTTCGACTGGGACAACACTACCATTATAGGGCAAGCCAAACAAAGAACAGCCAGGGAAGTCCTAGAAGGATGGCACTCATCCACAAACTTCATCAACAAACACATCGACTTGGACCCAATATACCGGCCACTACAGCGGACAGCTGAAACTGAGAACCGGAAGCGGCAGGGACAGGCCACTATAAATGCCGGAGGAAACACCACAGAAGCACTTCACAGGAGGCCCCCAAGCACTGAGGATGTCACCTAGACAGGGGACGAAACGTTTGCAACAAAAACTTCCAGCTCGGCGAACAGAACTACAGCAACGAGCACCCGAGCTACAAATCTTCTCACAAACTTTGAATCCCTAATTGTTCTTGGGAGCAGTTAGGAGCTAACCACATTGTTGTAGATCTGGAGTTACCTGTAGGTCAAAGCAAGGACAGCAAACTTCCTTCTTGAAAAGAAAACTGATGGTCACAAAATCTCCTTTAGACTCTTAATTCAAGGTTTAAGGTGAGAGGGGAAACATTTAAAAAGGGACCTAAGGGGCAACTTTTTCACAGAGGGTGGTGGGTGCATGGAATGAGCTGCCAGAGCTCGTGGAGGAGGTTGGTACAATTACAACATTTAAAAGACATTTAGATGGGTTTATGAATAAGAAGGTTTAGAGCGATTTGGACCAAATGCTGGCAAAGGGGACTAGATTAATTTATCATATCTGATCTGAAGGACGAGTTGGATTGAAGGGTCTGCTTCCATGTCGTACATCTCTGTGATTTTATGTTGAATAGCAGCCTGAAAATTTAGCAATGGCAGGGGAGTCCAAAGAAATGACAACAAGGTAGAGCTCAACTAACTACATGTGAAACCTAACACTTTGCTTTCACAAGACTCACTAAAGGTGCATAATATAGATTTTCAGGAGGGGACCAAGGCTAGATTCATAGGAAACACCACAGATAAGGGAGAGGAAGCAGGTAAAGCCATTAGAAGCCCTACTATGGTTAGCATTACAGTAAATAGATAAGAATATGACTAGTTGAAAGTTGTCCAAGCCAGCTTAACAGTAGAAAGAAAGAAAGGAAGATGGTCAATTGTGTTAGAGTGTGGCCCATGAGGGGTGGGTGGGGTGCTGCTGTCAGGTGATAACTAGTTTAGTGGCAATAAGGTCTGGGTAACAGGAGGCAAGTCTCATGGATAAGTTAACTTCAGAGGAGGCACAACTTTAATTAGGAGACCAATTACAGAAAAATGTAAGTTCAGGGCAGAGAGGGGGTCGACCTTTCAATAGTAGGCTTATGGAAGGAGGAATACACAGCAACATCTAATCAATGATATTAATTGCTGTTAATGAAGATCACGGAATCAATGTTTGATACAAAAGGTGATGGAGAGAACAGAGTGATTTAAGACAGTTAGCTTTACATTTCTGGATAATCTTGAAGAACCAGAAGTTTTAAGTAAATATTCTAATGTTTGCAATGAGCCAAGTGGCCTCTATCTGCATAACCAGGAGTCTATGATTCCATAGATCACACCAGCAGTAGTGCTTGCAGTTTTGATCTCCATATCCAGTGAAGGATATACTTTCCATGGAGAGAATGCAATAAATATTCACCATACTAATTACTGGGGTAAAGGAATTGTGCCACGAGGAAGGATCAAATAGATAAAAAGTTTTTAATTCTCAATTTTAGACAAATGAGAGACAACTTAATGCAAGCAAATAAAATTTGTACTGGGATTAACTCAGTAGAGACAGCAAGGACCTTTCTCCTGGCTGGGGGTGGTCTTTGTGTGTACCTACTACACCAAATGGCTGCAGGAGTTCAAGAAGGCAGTTCAGTAGAACCTTGAGGTCTAATGGGGATGGCAAATCAATTCTGGCTCAGCTAGTGAAGCACAAACACCATGAATAAACAAGCATCTCAATAGAGTGCAAGTTATTTAGGATTGAGACGAGGAGAAATTTGTTCATTCTGAAGGTGGAGAATCTTCAGAACTGTCTGACCCAGAGGGCAGTATTGGCTCAGTTGAGTAGATTCAAGACAGATCTATAGATTAAAAAAAGGTAAACAAGAGTGGTGTAGGAAAATGGTTGAGATTGAGATCACAAATGATCTCACTGAAAAGCTAAATGGCCTATTATTTTATTTCTCCTGTTTTATTTCTTTTGGCATTATGAAATTTTGATTTGAAATACATGCAAGCTAGGGAGAATGAGTTCATATTTCAGAGGTCTGAACAGGTTGATAGTTCTATCTAGAGGCAGAAGCTGCCCAGAACGCAAGACAGCATCTCTCACTCCCTTGAGAATGAAGTAACCAAGAACTTTAAGAGAAAATGAGGACTGAAGATGCTGGAGACCAGAGTTGAAAAATGTGGTGCTGGAAAAACACATCAGGCCAGGCAGCATCCGAGGAGCAGGAGAATCGACGTTTCGGGCATAAGCCCTTCTTCAGGAATGAGGCTGGTGTGCCAAGCGGGCTGAGATAAAGGGTAGGGGGGAGGGAATTTGAGGAAGGGGCGCTGGAAATACGATAGGTGGAAGGAAGTGAGGGTGATAGGCCTGAGAGGGGGTGGGGCGGAGAGGTCGTTAAGAAGATTGCAGGTCAAGAGGCTGTGCTGAATCCGGGGGTTGGGACTGAGATAAGGTGAGAGGAGGGGAAATGAGGAAGCTGGAGAAATCTACATTCATCCCGTGTGGTTGGAGGGTTCCTAGGCAGAGGATGAGGCGCTCTTCCTCCAG
>NC_057730.1:22443981-22445369 GCF_004010195.1 Chiloscyllium plagiosum
GGGGGTGGGAGTGGTGGGGGGTGTGGACCTGACGAGGGAGTCGCGGAGGGAGTGGTCTCTCCGGAATGCTGATAGGGATGGGGAGGGAAATATATCCCTGGTGGTGGAGTCTGTTTGGAGGTGCCGTAAATGACGGAGGATGATACGATATATCTGGAGATTGTTCGGATGGAAGGAGAGGACCAGTGGGGTTCTGTCCTGGTGGCGATTGGAGGTGCAGGAAGTGGCTGAGATGCGGTGGAGAGCATCGTCGACCACAGAGGGGAAATTGCGGTCTTTGAAGGAGGCGGCCATTTGGGTTGTTCGGTAGTGGAATTGGTCCTCCTGGGAGCAGAAACGGCGGAGGTGAAGGAATTGGGAATACAGGGTGGAGTAAATGTCTTTGTTGAGTCGGTCGCCCGCTCGAGATAGAAATGGAGGGGTCTAGGAAGGGGCGGGAAGAGTCTGAGACTGTCCAGGTAAATTTGAGATCAGGGTGGAAGGTGTTAGTAAAGTGGATGAACTGTTCAACCTCCTCAGGGGAGCACGAAGTAGCGCCAATACAATCAATCAATCATCAATGTAGCGGAGAAAAAGGTGGGGGGTGGTGCCAGTGTAGCTGCGGAAGATGGACTGTTCCACATATCCGAAGAGGCAGGCACAGCTGGGGCCCATGCGTGTGCCCATGGCTACTCCTTTGGTTTGGAGGAAGTGGGAGGATTGGAAGGAGAAGTTGTTAAGAGTGAGGACCAGTTCAGTCAGTCGAAGGAGGGTGTCAGTGGAAGGGTACTGGTTGGGTCAGCGGGAGAGGAAGAAGCAGGGGGCTTGGGGCCTTCGTAATGGGGGATGGAAGTGTATAGGGACTGGAAGAGAAGGCGTTGGAGGCCGGGGAAGCGAAAATCATGAGGTGGTGGTGGGTGGTGTCCCGAACGTAGGTGGGGAGTTCTTGGACAAAGGGGGCCAGGACAGTGTCAAGGTATGCAGAGATGAGTTCAGAGGGGCAGGAACAGGCTGAGACAATGGGTCGACCGGGGCAGTCAGGTTTGTGGATTTTGGGCAGGAGGTAGAAACAGGCGGTGCGGGGTTGTGGGACTGAGGTGGGAGGCAGTGGTTGGGAGATCTCCTGAGGTGATGAGGTTATGGATGGTCTGGGAGATGGTTTGGTGGTGTGAGGTGGGGTCATGGTCAAGGGGGCAGTAGGAGGCAGTGTCCGTGAGTTGGCGTCTAGCTTCAGTGGTGTAAAGATTGGTGCGCCAAACTAGCACTGCACCTCCCTTGTCTGCCGGTTTGATGGTGAGGTGGGGGTTGGAGCGGAGGGAGTGGAGGGCTGTGCGTCCCGAGGGTGAGAGGTTGGAGTGGGTGAGAGGGGTGGGGGAGTTCAGGTGGCGGTTAATATCGCGGCGGCAGTT
>NC_057730.1:22445519-22464087 GCF_004010195.1 Chiloscyllium plagiosum
TGGGGGCAGAGATCAACGTGGGGGTGGCGTAGCGTGCGGTGTGGTCCTTGAGCAGGTGAGTGACATCACTGGGGGCAGAAGTGGCTGTGGCGACGTCAGCTCCGGGGGGAGGGGGGGGAAAAGAGTGGCGCGCTGGGCAGAAAACGGCACACCGGGTTGAAACGGCACTGGTCCCGGTAGCCATGGATCCCGCGGCGGCTGCGTATCTGTCGGCGATGGTCTTCCTGGCGATCGTGGCAGCGGTTGTCTGGGCAGCAATCGCGGAGGCTGCATGTTCGGTGGTGGCTGTTGTCCGCGCGGCGGTGGGGGGGTGAAAGTGACGTAACTGTTCGCCGCGGTGGTGGTGGCTGCAGCGGCCACGTGGGCAATGGTGCCCGAGCGGTTCCAGAGGTCGCGAGAAGGTTCAGGAACGGTCGAGGAATCCGGAGTGTGAGAGTGAGTACATGAAAGTTTTTTGTACTTACTTTCTTTGATGTTCGATATGGCTAGGAAAAAGCGTTTGTTCAGTGTATGAATTCTTCTGAGGATGAAGAACAGCAAAGGTCCTTTGCAGGTCTGGGAGAATGTTGTCCTGAGCTGGGGCAGGGCTGACTGCAGGGAATGTAGGTAGCGGCACATGGCTGCGAGCCTGGAGCGGAGGATCCAGAGGGAGGTCTGATGCTGGAGGCTTTGGATTTGTTGCAGGTACTGGTTTTCCTGGTTGGATCCAAATTATGTTGGTCTGAATATAGTCCGGAGTCCATGCGGGGTCAGTCGGTTCCGTAGGCAGGTGCTGAGGAAAGAGATGTGGCTGTGGTATCGAGTCTGGTTCAGGACGTGGCTGAAGAGCTTCCTCCAGGCGTCGTGTGGTCAGGGTCCAGCGATGGAGGAGGCCAAGGACCTGCATGTCCTTGGCAGAATGGGAGGAAGAGTTGAAGTGTTCAGCCACGGGGCGGTTGGGTTGGTTGGTGCGGGTGTCCCAGAGGTGTTCCCTGAAACGTTCCGCAAAAAGGGGGCCTGTCTCCCCAGTGTAGAGGAGACCACATCGGGTGCAACGGATACAGTAAATGATGTGTGTGGAGGTACAGGTGAATTTGCGACGGGTATGGAAGGATCCCTTGGGGCCTTGGAGGGAGGTGAGGGGGGAGGTGTGGGCGCAAGTTTTGCACTTCTTGCAGTTGCAAGGGAAGGTGCCGGGAGTGGAGGTGGGGGTGGGGTGGACCTGACGAGGGAGTCGCGGAGGGAGTGGTCTCTCCGGAACGCTGATAAGGGTGGGGAGGGAAATATATCCCTGATGGGACATCAAGCTTTCACCAAAAGATTTTAATAAAGGTCAATGAAGACATTTCCCCCCCCCTCTCCTCTTGCAATTGGATCAACAACCAGAGGTCATTTTTTCTTTCAAAAGCAGCAAAATATTCAACAGAAAATGAAGAAAGCTATTTCCATTCAGATGCTGGATTGTGAACATAATGTGGTGGGAGCCTAATCCACCTAATTATATAAGTAGTTGACCAGGTACACAAAGTGAAGCAAAGATGTGTTATTGACCTTGTGATGATCTCAGGAGAAAAAGCAGTTGTGAACAATAGGCCAAATACCAGCTTCAGAGCAAGCTTTGCCCAGTGACAGACTGTTGACTGCTTTTTGATTTTGATTTCCACAACCGGAGCCTGAAGTAATCAGCATACCAGCAACTGATTGAACAAGTTAATAGCCAGAGATGTTTTTACACATCTCAGGAGAGGGGACTTGAACCCAAGTCTCCTGATACAGAGGTAGGGACACTGCCATAGCATACAGGAGCCCTATACCTTCTGCCTCTATTGTTCATATCTACTGTCCAATGTTTCAGAGGTCTGAACAGGTTGATAGTTCTACCTAGAAGCAGGTAGTCTACAGACTGCAAGACAGCATCTCCCACTCCCTTGAGAATGAAGTAACCAAGAATTTTAAAAGACAACTTTTCTCTCCCATCATTTGCTCCAACTAATGACTGAGAAACTGAACAATTAGTGCTCACCATCCAGTCTCTTCAAAAGAACTAAAGGAGCTGCACAAATAAGGTGGTCAGATCAGAAGGACCAGGAAGAAGCAAAAAGGACATCTGAATTCCATAGAATGGAGAAACATAGTTCAATAGCACCAATTTTCTTTCTTCACCCATTATATCCAAGTTTGTTTGCGCAGAGGTTTAAGAGGTTAGAGTGTTCCAGTTAGAAGGGTTGTGTCAACTCATGTTTGTGCTTGCCTGTGATTAGAATTGATTTACAGTGGTTCTTGTCAAGTGCAGAAACTGGGTCAGGGTTCTGTTAACCTGAGTTCAAACAGGAACGCTGGGGATGTTGAATTAGTCGATCAAATCTTTAAGCTTTGAGACTACCGGAGTGCAGTTGGGCTTTACATCAGCACACTTTCATACATGGGTTATGACAAAAGTTATGCAAGCGCAGGAACTAAGTTAGATGCCAGAATTACTTGCTTCCAAAGGATTACCGACCTTTGGAATAGGCTGCCGGATTGTGTAATACTGCAAGTTTGTTGCAAAAAATCAAAAGGGAGCTAGACAGGCTGATAGAGGAAGCTGATATCATATTGCACACAAAAGGGTAAGATCCTTGTTCAGCAAGGTCCACACTTAGGTTTTAAAAAGTGTGTTAGGAAAGAATGACCCAAATATTTTCCCTCAGGCCTTTTATAAAGAAGTTAGTTTTGACCCCTACTATAATTTACATTTCTTTTGTTAAGTAGGGACAATACAGTGCTTCATGATTTGATTCATTATCTAACCGATCTCTTCCTGTCCATCTCAATGTGCACATAAAACAGCATAAAATGGCTACTTATATTTTTGCATAACATGCTGATCAACTGCTCTGGTGATGACAACAGTTTGCGGACAAATTGAAGCGTTTTATGGATAGATGTAGCACTTCTGCTCCATTTTCAAACTATATTTACATTTTACAGAATCCAGTCAGAGAAAACACCATTTTTTGTAACCTATAACATCTTCCATCTACATTCCAGGTAAAACAAAACCAGATCACCACTTTAGCAGCCTTCAGATGAAAGTGAATCCATCTTGTTACTAGATAATCAAACAGATTCCTGAAATGCATCTATGGATATGTGCAAATCACATGAGCAATGCCAGCTGGTTCCATAGCATATCACATTAACTACTCAGAGAGTCACAATCTTCAGTATTGTATTATTCTAAGGCAGGATTTCCCAAAGAAAGGGTCTGAACAGGATAACACACTAAGTCAGCAATGACTACCATGGTAATTTCAGTTAAGCTAGCTATATCCCTGCTATCAGTTCTCACTGAGGAGGGGTCACAATTTTCAAGTCTCAAAATGGAGTCTTAGCAGATAAATGTTTGGGCAACACTGTTCTAAGGGCCACTCTCAGGAATGCTACAGCGAATTCAGCAGTGTGCATGATTCTATGAGAATTTAAATTATTAGGCAGGGCACTGACACATGCAAGATTAGAGTGGCGCTGGAAAAACACAGGTCAGGCAGCATCCGAGGAGTAGGAAAATCGACATTTCGAGCAAAAGCCCTTCATCAGGGCTGACACGGGTAAGCAAGGGAGATTATTTTTTTAAAAACCATGATCTGACGAGAGGACACAACAGGTTTAAGGGGCTGAATGGCCTCTTCCCTTCCTCTTTTCAGCATCCAATCAAATCTGTGGAGTGGCACAGCAAATGCCATACACCTTCCTGAAGGATGTCAGCAGAACTCATTTTGCACGATATATGGAAGGAGTAATAACAATGCGTCCCGATTGCACTTCCTTAATGAAAAACAGACGGGAATAGATTACTTATTGTCTTGGAGACAGAGAAAGAGAATTGCAAAAGGGCTTGCTACAGAGAAGGCAGGCATTTCCCATAGAAGGCCCACAAGAGGAGAGCAGCCTTGGCGTTTCCACTGCAGCAAGCAAGGTTTAAGGGACAGGGCAAGGCTGAAAGCAGCCGTACTCACCATGGTTGAAATGCGATCTCTTCCCCGTCCAGCTCATACTCCGTGTATCCAGCACAGCCCCTTTAACCCAGTGAGGTCGGATGTGAGCCGCTATCTGTCGCTGCGTTTCTCTCCGTTCTTCGGGCCTAGGCATCAGGCCTTTCCAGCGACATTTCCGCCCCCAGCCCCGGATCCGGTTCCGCCCAGGCGGGACCGGGCCGGCTCAGACCAGATTGCGCCAGATCCCAACGCGCATGTCTATTGGCTGGCAGAAGGTTTGCATTCTGATTGGTCGGTTTGGTTGGATGCTACGTTTCGATTGGCCGTTGTGGGAAAGGGCGGTGACTAGCTTCTGATTGGTTGGTGGTTCCTGGTCACATGATCATGCTCGCTAGCATATGCTATTTTATTCCTGAGGAAGGGCTTTTGCCTGAAATGTTGATTTTACTGCACCTCGGATGCTGCCTGAACTGCTGTGCTCTTCTAGCACCACTAATCCAGAATCTGGTTTCCAGTATCTGCAGTTATTGTTTTTATCTATGCTATTTTAGTACCTAAGTAATAGTTCGGTTTATTTAAGAGATAAATATTTCCCCTGAAACTTCATTGTTGCATCTTTAAGCCCACTTTTAAAAAAATGTTCAAAAGGTTTACTGTACAGAAAACGTTTATTGCAAAATTTTTGAAGAAGTAACTGTATAAAGTAGCCATAGTCCCACGGTCTCAATAGATGTGGAAGTGCAGGTGTTGGTCTGGGGTGGAAGAGTTAAAAATCACAATTGGTTATCGTCCAACAGGTATATTTGAAAGTACAAGCTTTCCGAGCGCTGCTCCTTTTTCAGGAGTATAAACTGGCGTTGTGTGATTTTTAATTTTGTCTCGAGAGAGGCAACTAATGCTGATTTAACTCGAGGGGTGACGTTGAGAAGGTGGGACATTAATGGTGACTTCAGCCAAAACAGGAATTGAAACACACTGTTGGCATCATTCTGCAGTGCTAATCAATTGTCCAGCCAACTGAGCTAAGATACTTGTGGATGCTTTTTAACGTGGAAATCCTAAAGGCATAAAGAAACCAGAGCTAGAATGGAATTTTCCAAACATAAAGAATTGCTAAGCATGGAGATGAGTAGAGATCTGAAGAAAAGAATTAGCAAAATTGTGATTTGGAGATTGTTGTATAGATCTGGACAACTTTGGTTGGGCCACAGCTGGAGTACTGTGTGCAGTTCTGGTCATGACACTATAGGAAGGATATGATTGCACTGAAAGGTACAGAGAAGAATCACTTGAGACAGAGTCTTTAGCTGTGAAGAGAGACTTGATAAGCTTGGATTGTTTTCTTTGGCACACATAAGGTAAAGGAGGGCAACCTGATAACTGTGTACAAGAGTGAGGGTGTGAATATAAAACAACTGTTCCCCTTAGTTAAACTGTCAATAACAAGGAACACACTTTTAAGGTGAAAGGCAAGAGGTTTGGAGGAGAGTTCAGGAAATGTTTTTTCATCCAGCGGGTGGTGGGGATCTGGAATGCAGTGCCTTGGAGGGTGCTCAGGAAAGGTAATCTCACAACCTTTGAAAAGTACTTGGATGAGTACTTGAAATTTTAGAACATACAAGGCTATGGGCCAAGTTCTGGAAAGAAGGATTAATGTCGGTTTAGTATGGATTTGGTGGCACAGACTTAATGGGCCAAAGGGCTTCTTCTGTACTGTATGATTCTGTGAAATATGTTAGTATGGTTCTATTGTCACAAAAAGTGATATGGAGATGTTAGTCCTATATTATTATTTAACACGTTGTCTCTCGTTTCTATAGAACAGCTATTCATCTAGTCCCTGACCTTCTGTACAGCTTTGGACATCTATACTTTTCAAAAATTTATTTTCTTCCCTTTCAAAAAATGCGAGGGATCCTGGTAGGACCTTTTGATTCTAACAACCCTCAACTAACTTCCTGCTTTGTTTATTTGACCATGATCTTAAGTTTAATCCTTCTATTTACTGACTCCCCCGTAAATAGCCAAGAATTTATTTTCCTTTTTACTGTTCATTATTTAAACACTCTTTCATATCAAATTAAGGATCAGAGAAGGTTATTCAACTTCTTGAGACTCCTTTGCCAATTATTCAGAAATGGCCAAATAGTTGTCATCACCATGCTCCTGTATTTTAGTAGTGACTCATAAGAACGCTAGAGAAATTCCATTACCAATGTTTTCACTTAATTTTCTGAATTCAGTGGGAGGATCATTGAACAAGTCCTTCTTGAAGCCAACTCCAAAAGCAATCATGTAAAAACACCTGTGAAATCACATCCCAGATGGTGTCCTACTTCAGCGACCGCACTTTTCCCTCCCACGTGATCAACAATGCCCTCCAGTGCATCTTCTCCACTTACCACACCCCTGCCCTTGAACTCCACTCCCCCTGAACTGCAACAAGGATGCAACCACCCCACCCCCTCCCCCGTCCTCACCTTCCACGCCACTAATTTCTAGATACAGCTCATTATGCTCCGCCATTTCCATTATCTACAATCAGACCCCACCACCAGAGATATATTTCCGTCCACACCCCTATCAGCGTTCCGCAGAAACCATTCCCTCTCTGACTCCCTCATTAGATCCATGCCCCCCAGCAATTCACACTCCGCTCCTGGCACCTTCCCTTGCTGCCACAAGAAGGGTAAAACCTATGCCACACCTCCTCCCTCACCTCCATCCAAGGTCCCAAAGGATCCTTCCACATCTGACAGAGATTTTCCTGCACATTCCAGACACCTCATCTGCTGTGTCTGTTGCTCTCAAAATGGTCTCCTCTACATTGGGGAGACAGGATGCCATCTTGTGAAACATTTCAGAGAACATCTCTGGGGCACATGCACCAAACCACCTCACTGCCCTGTGGCTGACCACTTTAACTCCCTCTCCCACTCTGCCAAGAACATGCATGTCCTGAGCCTCCTCCGCTTCCAAATCCGACCCGCTCGACACCTGGGACCTCATTTTTCACCTTGGGACCCTTCAACCACACGGCATCAACATTGATTTCACCAGTTTCCTCATCTCCCCTTCCCACATCTCATCCCAGATCCAACCCTCCAACTCGACACCACCCTCTTGAACTGTCCTACCTGTCTCTCTTCCTTCCCACCTATTCACTCACCCTCCCCTCCGACCTATCATCAGCAACCCCCACCTGTATCTACCTATCACCTTCCCAGCTACCCCCCCCCAGCCCCAGCCCAAGACCCAGACCCACCATCCTATTTTTCTCTCAGCCCCCTTTCCCCCCAACTTTCCTGATGAAAGGTTTATGTCTGACACATTGATCCTCCTGCTCTTTGGATGCTGCCTGACCTGCTGTGCTTTTCCAGTGCCATTTTATTCGACTGATCTCCAACATCTGCAGTCCTCACTTTCTCCAAATCAACTTTAATGGACTGGACACCATCTGAATGGCTGAAAAGTATTTCTTGTACCAGGACTTGTTTCATCAAATCTCAAAAGGCTAATGTTTGAGGGGAAGTTAAAGAAAACGCTTCAAAACAGTCTGAAGCTTTTTTTAGAAATGACATATTAATGGCTGGGAGTAGTTTGTGACCATTGTTCAAAATGGTGGGAAATTGTTCATCAAGCTGTGGCACATGTTGAGTCACAATACCTTGATGATGAGACAGAGCCACAGCAGTGAAGGAAAGCAAATCCTGCACTCCAGATCCTATTACTTCATTGTACATTCTATCCTATGTGGATGAAGATTTGTGAATTGAGTATTGGTGTCTTTAGTCACATAATGACTCATGGCAGAAACATGCTGAGGACACAACATCCTGAAATTAATGAACAGTTCATGACAGTAACAACTGACCAGTTATTTAAACTCCATTTACCTTCCCTTATTTAACAAAAATCCATTAATTTCAATCTTAAAAACTCAATTTTGATGCTTAGCATCCCACAATCGTTTTCTGGGGAGAAGGATGGCAGGGGCAAGATAGGGATGGTGGGTTGGAAGAAAAATTCTAGACTTGTGCAACCATTTTATGTGAAAACTTATTGCCTGATTTTCCTCCTAAATGCTTAGCCTCAACTTTAAGATTGTGTTATGTTGAGGCAGCAGTGCTAACCACTGTGCCACCGTGCCGCCCATTTGGTTGCAACTTGTGCAACCATTTTATGTGAAAACTTATTGCCTGATTTTCCTCCTAAATGCTTAGCCTCAACTTTAAGATTGTGTTATGTTGTTTTTGTTTTAACTTTTCCACTGAGAACATACTTTATCTTTATTTACACTATTGATTCCTTTTAATATTTGGAAACACCTCAATTAGATTACTTTCAAGCTTCTATACTGGAGGAAATACAAACTAAGTTTATGTAACATTAACTCTTTAAATGTAATTGTTTATCAGTTTTGACTCATTGCTAGCAGTGTTATCATGCACCAGAAGTCATATAGCAGTTTTTGAGTTCCCAGGCTATTGTCTCTTCTCAAGATGGACTGGGTTGTTAATCAGATAATGCATTTTGTGAGTCCTGTGCTATCACAACTCATTTCTAGGTCATCTTTGTACCTTTTCTCATTTATTTAATTTATGTCTGAATTATGTCAGTAGGGTCAGTTTTATGGTAGGGTAGTCCACAACAATGAGCTTCCCCATCTGGAAGCCCACTTCAGGCAAATTGATCTTTTGTTTCTTGTATCTGCAAACTTATATCCTGAGTTAACAGTGTGCTGTAAAAACTCTCGCTTTGACCCAAATCCATGAACGTTTTTAAACTTCTTGTCCTTTTATTTTTTTTAATACCCAATAATTCCAAAGATTGAAAAGGCAATAGAGATTACTTCACATTCCTAAATCAGAATTTGCTTTTAATCTTAAAATGGAAAGTACTTTAAAATGTTTGCTCCATTTGTTATACTGGAATTTTGGTACTTGATTTCTCAGCTCAAGCAGGTCCTTGTTACGATCAGACTATGTTATTCAGAATCAATTTGACTGCTGTCTGCTTGATCAGTGTCCAAAAGGCACTTGATAAGATACTGCATAGAAGTTTTTATAAAATTATGACACATGGTATTAAAGGGACCGTGGAAAAAGTACAAGTGAAAGATGTGCACTTGTATAATTGCATTTATGACCCAGGATATCCCATTTATTTTACAGCTAATTGAATACTTTTTGAAGTATGGTTATTGTCATACTATAAGAGACATGTCAGCAAATATGGACGCAGCAACCTCTCACAGTCTACAATGATAGAATATGACTTCCCTGATTGGGGCTGTTAATCTTGTCCAATCATGGAGTCCTGGCTGACATGATATAAGCAGGAATGTTCACTGCTGTTGCTGCAGCCTGGGCCTGCTCCAAAAAAAAAGCAGGAATGTCAGAAGCTCTGTTGACTGAGAGCTGGCTCTGAGGGAGCTAGATCAGTGTCAAGGACTCTCCAGTTGTAAATAAAATGTGACTGGATACCGGCCTCTGTGAAGTTATTTCAGTAGTGAAGAGAGAAAAGCACACCCCTGAAGAAATTTGTTCACAACAGTTGTCTTTGAGTTGGCGTAAGTATTTCTGGAACCATGCTGTTATTTGGGAAGTTTGACTCATTCCATCCTGCTATCGAAGACTGGGCCCAGTATGTGGAAAAAAATGCATTACCTTTTCTGGACCAATGACACTGGGGCAGATGAAAAGCAATGAGTAATTCTCCTGATAGCCTGTGGATTTGCACCATTTTGATTATTAGGAGCCTAACTTTTCCTGAGATCAGATACTAAAGACTTTCAAGGGTTGACAGATTTTGTTAAGGAATATTACAACCCCAAACCTCCCCTAATTTTGAAGTGCTATCAGTTTTATTCAGCAATTTGAGAACCAGGGATTCGGTATCTGGATTTTTAATGAAATTAAGACAACTGGCAAAGAGGTGTGACTTTGGTTTAACCCTTAATGAGATGCTTTGAGACCATTTGGTATGTGTGGTTAATGATGTAACCATGTAAAATTGCCTAATAGCTGAAGCCCAACTGGACTTCAAACAGCCACTATAACTGGCTTTTTCATTGGAACATATGAATTGCAGGGTATACTGAAGAAATGGCTGAATCCAACTGAGCTTGAGGAATACAACTTGAGTGAAGGCAATTGCATAACCTCACTCAGGACATATCCTGAACATAGGACTCTTGGTCAGCCCACACCAAAACCCCAAAACAAAGCCAAGCCTTGGCCAAACAGTTAAAATTTTCTTCAGGATTTTGGCCGGCAAGCCATTGTATTTGTTCCAGTGTGTGGACGCGCGACAGCAAAAAATTTCCACCAGGCCTGAATTGAGTAAGAGACTCATTGGCTGTTATATAGGAGAGTGCACATCCTGGAAAGCCCACCTACATATGGCTTTGAACAGTTAAATTGCTTAGCAACATCCAAATCAGAATCAATCAAAATAAATCTCTGGTTCAATGGTCAGTCGGTTCTAATGGAGATTGATACCAGTGCAGCTATTTCAATGATTGCAGAAACAGTGTTTAACAAAATTCACTCTGGACTCCAACCCTTACGTTTGCATAAGACCTTGGCAAGCCTGTGAACCTATACTGGGGAACCTTTACAGATTAAGAGAACAACTTTGGTTCCGGTCTCTTATGAGAAGCAACTGGTTAAGTTACCATTGATTGTATTGAAAGTCTCGGGCCAAGGTTGATGGGGCAAAATTAGCTGAGAAAGATTCACTTAGATTGGCCCAACATTTTTCAATTAGAAAATGGCTACCTTAAATACCCATAAGTTTTTCAAGAAGGTTTAGGTACGATCAAAGGAGCCAAGGTCACCTTGCATGTTGACCAGGATGCAATTCCACGATTCTGCAAGGCCTGCCTGGTGCTATTTATCTTACATGCAAAAATAAGGGCAGAAATCAGGAGTCTGGACAGCAAATAAATCATCAAATTAGTACATGCGGAATGGGTAGCACCAATCGTACTATTTGTGAAGTCTGATGGGACAGTTGCCTTTGTGGAGATTATAAACAAAAGGTAAACTGCATCTTGCAGCCAGATAAATACCAGTCCCTTATATAGAGGATTTATATGCAAAACTGGCAGGGGGCCTGTCCTTCACAAAGCTGTACAGGGCTTTTGCCCGAAACGTCGATTTTGCCTGTCCTCGGATGCTGCCTGAATTGCTGTGCTCTTCCAGCACCACTGATCCAGAATCTGTACATGAACCATGTATACTTGAAATTGCAGTGAAATAAGGATCCCCCAAAAAATGCAACAATTAATACCCATGAGGGTTTGTACCAATATACAAGACTGTCATTTGGAATATCATCAGCCTGTGCCATTTTTCAGTGGATAATGGAGAACATTTTACAAGGTCTACTGTAAGTCGCCATCTGTCTGAATGGCGTACGAGTAACAGAGAAGACCATAAAGAGTACTTAGAGAACTTGGACGTAGTCCTTAAACATTTCTCCAAAGCAGATGTACCTCTTAGAAGGGAAAAATGTGTGTTCCAAGTACCCCAAATGACATACTTGGGTTACAGAGTTGACAGACTAGATTACACCCATTGGAAGATAAAGTGAGGGCAATAAAGGTGCCCCAGCTCCCCTGTCAGTACTGGAGGTTAGGTCTTTCCTTGGGCTGTGGAACTACTATAGAAAGTTCATACATAACCTGGCCTCCATCTTGGCATCTTTGCATCAACTCCTGAAAAAGGATCAGTCTTGGAAATGGTCACATAGCCAAACCATAGCCTTCAGGGAAGTGAAGAAACAGCTAACATCCTCTAAGGTATTGGCACACTATGATTCCAAGAGATCTGGCATATGATGTCCCTTTTATGACCTTGGTGTAGTATTAGCTCACAGTTGACTGTTATGAAAATGTGGGCGTACTGTACCTTTAACAGAGTTCAAAGCTCGCAAAACCTACCTGACAGCACCAAGTGTTCTGAAAAAAGATACAATTTAACATATGCTCCAGCTACTAGGGTAGCCAGGGTAGCTGGTTACCTGGAAACAACAAAACAGATTTGAATTAGGCCAATCAGTTTAAATTATACTCTAATTATTCGATCTGTTTGCCATTTCCCCATAGTCATTGACAATGTCCCTACTTTCAGTCTTTGGTGGACCAACATTGCTTCAGACATCTGTTTTCTCTTTATGGAACTATAACACTTCTTCTTATTGATTTTGATGTTCCTGGCAAGTTTCCTTTCATAACCATTTTTTTAGTAGCTCTTATGAGCTGCCATGTGGCCCTTTGATGATCTTGTATCTTTTCCTTTCAGCAGGATCTGTGCTGTTTTTGCATTTTTACGCTGGCCCTTATCTCTTTAGTTGTCCATTGCAGTTTTTACTTTTGTGAATTGGAGCTTTACCTTCTCTGAAGTATGAACTGTTTTTGTATTATGTTACATGTTTCTTTAAACATTCTCCACTGTTCTTAGGTTGTTTTGTCCATGAGCAGATTTTCCCAGTTTACTTTAAATAGATTCCATCTCATCTTGTTAAAGTCAGCCTTACGTAAATATAAAACTCGAGTAGCTCATTCATGCATTTTGCTTTCAAATGCTACGTTTAACTCAATCATGCTGTGATCACTATTTCACAAATGCTCATGTGTAATTAGGTTACTAATTATTAATTAATACTCACAGAGTCATACGTATCATGGAAACAGACCCTTCAGTCCAACTCATCCAGTTCGACCAGATATCCTAAATAAATCCAGTCCCACTGCCCGCATTTGGCCCATAACCCTCTAAACCCTTTCTTTTCATATGCCCATCCAGATGCCTTTTAAATATTGTAATTATACCAGTCTCCACCACTTCTTTTGGCAGCTCATTCCACACAACACCACCCTCTGTGTGAAAACACTGTCCTCTATGTCCCTTTTAAATCTTACCTTAAACCTATACCCTCTAGTTTTGGACTCCCCACCAGGGAAAAGACTTTGCCTATTTACCCTATCCTAGCCCCTCATGATTTTATAAATCTCTATAATGCAACCCTTCAGCCTCCGATGCTCCAGGGAAAATAGCCCCAGTCTATTCGGCCTCTCTTTATATCTCAAACCCTCCAACCTAGCAACATCCTTGTCAATCTTTTCTGAACCCTTTCAAAGTTTCACAACAATCTTCTTATAGCGGGGAGATCAGAATTGCATGCAGTATTTTAATAGTGAACTGAACCAATGTTCTGCACAACTGCAATATCATCTCCCAATTCCTATACTCAATGCATTGACCAGTAAAAACAAGCATATCAAACACCTTCTTCACTATCCTATCTGTGACTGCACTTTCAAGGAACTATGAACCTGCAGTCCAATGTCTCTTTGTTTAGCAACACTCCCCAGGACCTCACCATTAAGTGTACAAATCCTGCTCTGATTTGTCTTTCCAAAATACAGCACCTTACATTTATCTAAATTAAACTCCATCTGCCACTTCTCGGCTCATTGGCCCATCTGATCAAGATCCTGTTGTACTCTGAGGTAACTTTATTCACTGTCCACTACACCTCCAACTTTGGTGTCATCTGCAAACTTATTCACCATACCTCCTATGTTCACATCCAAATAATTTATGTAAATGACAAAAGCAGTGGACCGAGCACCAATCCATATGGCACACCATTGGTCACAGGCCTCCAGTCAGAAAAGCAACCCTCCACCACCACCCTCTTTCTTCTACTTTCCGGTCACTAATGTATCCAAATAGTTAGTTCTCCCTCTATGCGCGTGACCTAACCTTGTTAACAAGTCTATCATGAGGAACCTTGTCAAACGCCTTACTGAAGTGCATGTTGATCATATCCATTGCTCTTCCCTCATCAATCCTCTTTGTTACTTCTTGAAAAAACTCAATCAAGTTTGTGAGACATGATTTCCCATGCATAAAGCCATGCTGATGATCCTTAACCAGTCCTTGCCTTTCCAAATCCATATAAATCCTGTCCCTCAGGTTTCTCTCTAACAACTTGCCAACTGTCCATGTCAGAATCACTGATCTATAGTTTCCTGGCTTTTCCTTACCATCTTTCTCAAATAGTGGCACCACGTTAGCCAACCTCCAGTCTTCTGGCATCTCACCCATGGTTATTGATGATACAAATATCAAGTAGCAAGGGGCCCAGCCTAGCTTCCCACAGAGTTCTAGAGTATACCTGATCATGTTCTGAGGAATTGTCCCCCTCTATACATTTTAAGAACTCCAGCACCTCCTCCTCTGTAATATGGACATATTTCAAGATGTCATTATTTATTTCCCCATGTTCTCTATCTTCCATATCCTTCTCCACAGTAAACACTGATGCAAACTATTTGTTTAGTATCTCCCCATCTCCTGCTGTTTCACACATAGGTTACCTTGCTGATCTTTAAGGGGCCCTATTTTCTCCCTGGTTACCCATTTGCCCTTAAAGTATTTGTAGAATCCTTTTGGCTTCTCCTTAACCCTGTTTGCCAAAGCTATCTCATGTCCCCTTTTTGCCCACCTGTTTTCCCTCTTAAGTATATTCCTACTGCTTTTATATTCTTCAAGGAAATCACTCAATTTCTACTGTGTGTACCTGACATATGTTTCCTTCTTCTTCTTGACCAATACTAGTTAAATCTGGCTCATTACTAAATTCAATATTGCTTGTCTCCTTACTGCATCTGGGATATTCCAAAAAAGTGAGACTCGGAAAGTGTGCAGTGCTGAGTGATTTGGGTTTTCTTGTGCATGAAATGTTAGTGTGCAGGTGCAGCAAGTAATAAAGAACTAGTGTATGATACTAAAACGATCTCTCCAAATCAGATTACAAATGGTTGATGGAAAAATGTATAGTAGCTCATGCAAGTGCATGAAACAAGCTGTTTGGGACTGCACGGTGGCTCAGTGGTTCGCACTGCTGTCTCACAGTGTTAGGGACCAGGGTTCAATAGCAGCCTCTGGTGATTGTCCGTGTGGAATTTGCACATTCTCCCCTCCCACCCCCCTGTCTGAGTGGGTTTCCTCCGGGTGCTCCGGTTTCCTCCCACAATCCAAAGATGTGCAGGTTAGGTGGAGTGGCCATGCTAAATTGCCCATAGTGTTCAGGAATGTCTGGGTTAGGTGCATTAGTCAGGGTAAATATAGGATAATAGGGTAGGGGAATGGGTCTGGGTGGGTTAGTCTTCTGAGGGTCAGTGTGCCTGTTGGGCCTGTTTCCACACTGTAGGGATTCTAGGTATGTGAAGATGGACTTATTTATAACAGTCAAGGACGAAGGAGTGAATAGCAAAAATATTCAGAAGATTAAGAACTGGAGTATGAGCATGCAGCACCTAAATCAAATTCAATCTGTTATAAATATCAGGGACTTTTCAAAGTTTGCTAGATTTCACCTTGGACTTTGTCACAACTGGTGCCAAGGATTACATCAGAATTGAATCTCTAGGCCAGCCATGGTATGGGATTTCAACAGGTAGAAGGGCATAAGACCCACTAGTTGCTTTAAGTATCTTTTAATATGTGTTACTAGAATTACTAAAATTAATCATTTTAACAAGATAAGATCCTTTGTTCTTGATTAAATCCAAAAGAACTCCAAGTCAGCTAAAAGTGTAGCATATTTGCCATAGTTGGCAGAACTTGAGCAAGAATGTTTAAAGAAAAAGGACTGGAGGAAGGCCAAAGCAAGAGTTCCCTCTCACGTTGGAGAGCATGATATGGAGGTGCTGGTTTTGGACTGGGATGTACAAAGTTAAAAATCACACAACACCAGTTTATACTCCAACAGGTTTATTTGGAAGCACTAGCTTCCAGAGCATTGCTCCCTCATCAGGTGGTCGTGGAGTATAAGATCATAAGTCACAGAATTTATAGCAAAAGTTTACAGTGCGATGCAACTGAAATGATGTAGAGTCATAGAGTCATAGAGATGTACAACATGGAAACAGATCCTTCAGTCCAACCCGTCTATGCTGACCAGATATCCCAACCCAATCTAATCCCACCTGCCAGCACCCGGACCATACCTCTCCAAACCCTTCCTATTCATATACCCATCCAAATGCCTCTTAAATATTGCAATTGTAACAGCCTCCACCACTTCCTCTGGCAGCTCATTCCATACACGTACCACCCTCTGTGTGAAAAAGTTGCCCCTTAGGTCTCCTGAAAAAGACCTGGATTGTTTAAGTCTCTCACCTTTTAGAATGACCATGTTGGTTTAGAATGTAAATTGTTCGACTGCCTAATCGTGATCATGAAATCCTAACAACAGTTGCCGACAAGGATATGATCACAGGAGTGACTATTAATTGGCTTTAAATTTGAGAAGTTGTAAGAATCAGTAGTCTTTGACTGAAGTCACCATGTCACTGGGATATTCTAAAATGCAACATAGTTTAGTGGAAAAGTTAGTATCATCGTCAGCAAGAAATGTACTGGAAATTGTCGAAATATGCAATGATAATTCGGAGTTCGTTCTTGATAGCCTTTCGAAGGAGGTTATGAAAGGAACAACTGAGTTAGAAGAATCCGGAATAAATTATCTCACAGTGTCCATTTGTGTGCTTTGCATTTGAATAAGGAAAATAAAAGCTGTGGGAAGGTGAAAGAGCTGCAGGATAAAAATGATTACTGACAAGAAAACGTTGTACCTATTATGCGTAATACAAGAAAAAGGAATATGGTCGACCCAAAATTGCGACCGGACAAACTGGGTACTTATGATGAAATGAACTTCTGTCTTGACATAGCAAAAATTAAAACATGCCAGACAGAAATCTGTGAACAGACAGCAGCTGGGATTTTTATATTGTAAGATAAGGTAGGTAATCTTGAGAATGTAGTTGATTCTTCCAAACTGTTCCACCCCCTACGTAGCGAGACAAAGTCGGTATTTAACGTCACTCGGAAGCCGGAAGAGATGGACGAAGAAGTTAGAATCCTTCGGCACAGTTACAGAAGAGATCAACAAGTCCCTTTCCCCTTGTAAAATTAAATGCGCCGCCTGTGAACATTGGATTGAATTCAGCGACTGTAATGTGAGCATCCCTTACATGCGACTGAAATCAGTACTAAAACAAATAGTTGTCCAAAAGCATCTGAGGTTCAACCAAAACTTATTTCATAAAAAGTTTGACAAGCGTTTTTTTTAACAGCTGTACAAAATACGTACTGAGAAATGGTTTAGCTTGTTCTCATAACATAGATACTTTTTTTTGGAAGACATCTAATTTGAACTCAAACTGAGAAATGTTTTGTTTGTATACTCATATTGTTTCTTTTTGGAGGTGATCTTAAAAGAAAGATCTAGAAAAGCTTTTCTTTCAGGCAACAAGAATTTAAAATGTTAGTTTGAAATTACCTGTATACGATTTTGACAGTTTTTAAACTGAGTACATGACAGTAAGACAATACATAAACTCCGCCCCTTCTCGGACCAGAGAGTTAACTCCTTCAGCTGACAGTCTTAAAACCTATCACACACCCTCAGTATGATGAGACGTGAGACATGGTCAGGACTAAATACTGAATTTCTAAATTTGCAGAAAGGTTTGGACATTATTAACCCATTGGGCTTCTTCCAGAGCCACAGTGGATTTTGTTTCTTTCTGTTATTTTAAGCAGGTTTCAAGAACACAGCAAGGGAGCTGAAAATGTTACAGAAACAAAGTCCTTAAAAACTCTGACTTGGAGATGCCGGTGTTGGACTGGGGTGTACAAAGTTAAAAATCACACAACACCAGGTTATAGCTTAACAGTTTATTCCTGATGAAGGGCTTTTGCCCGAAATGTCTATTTCGCTGCTCGTTGGATGTGCCTGAATTGCTGTGCTCTTCCAGCACCACTGATCCAGAATCAGGTTTAATTGGAAGCACACTAGCTTTCGGAACGACGCTCCTTCATCAAATGATAGTGGAGGGCTCGATCGTAACACAGAATTTATAGCAAAAATTTACAGTGTGATGTAACTGAAATTATACATTGAAAAACTGATTGTCTGTTAAGTCTTTCATCTGTTTGAATACCATGATAGTTTCACTTTTTTCATATGTTAATCACAAAACCATTTTTTAAAAAAGTTGCATTCTCAGGTTAGCTGTTAACAATGGTGATAGCTAGACAATATTTTGAAGGTGTTGGCCCCCTGTGTTCTCTGTCTATGCCATGATGTTTAGATTGATTCTAATCTAAAAAGTGAGATAACAGAGTTTTACATGAATTCATGCAGTTTTTGAGCAGTGGTCCAGGATATTCAACCTCAGATCTTCGGGTGACCATCCTCCAAGGCGGACTTCGGGACAGGCAGCAGTGAAACGTGGCCGAGCAGAGACTGATAGCTAAGTTTAGTACCCACAGGGAGGGCCTCAACTGGGACCTTGGGTTCATGTCACATTACAGGTGACCACCATTGCACTATACACACACACAGACACTCCTACATAGACACTGTCTCACACACACACACAGGCACTCCTATACACACATACACACGGACACACATTTACACAGATGCGCACACAGACACCCTTACAGACACACACTCCCACACTCACACATGAACCCCCTCACAGACTTAAGACACTCTACACTCACTACACACACACACAC
>NC_057730.1:22464103-22535214 GCF_004010195.1 Chiloscyllium plagiosum
TTGTCTAGCTATCACCATTGTTAACAGCTAACCTGAGAATGCAACCTTTTTAAAAAAAGGTTTTGTGATTTACACATGAAAGAAGTGAAACTATCATGGTATTCTAACAGATGAAAGACTTAACAGACAATCAATTTTTCAATGTATAATTTCAGTTACATCACACTGTAAATTTTTGCTATAAATTCTGTGTGGAATTCTGGAGGATTGAGCCTTCCACTATCACCTGATGAAGGAGCGCCGCTCTGAAAGCTCGTGTGCTTCCAATTAAACTTGTTGGACTATAACCTGGTGTTGTGTGATTTTTAAATTTAAAACTCTGAACTGAGTACAATCACTTGAATCTTCAATGTGAGATCTCTGTTTAAAATCACCAAACCTGGGCGTAATTGTTTCTGGAAACAGTTTAGGTGGTTTTAATTTGTAACAGCAAAAAAGGGATGGATTGCTTGAGAAGAAATTAATTGACCACCTGTCAGCCCAACAACACTGCTGAGGCAATACATAAAAGAAACTCCCACCTCTATTATTGTTAATATTAAAAGAAATCGAATATAATCTAAAAGTTACTTTTGCGAAAACTATATGTACTTTAAGATCAAACAAACAATATTTGGTAATTTTTTAAACCACACAGTAATAATCGCTAATTAGTTTTTTTTAAAGATATTATGAAAACATGCTTGTTTTAAAGCAAAATTGGACAGTAAGGTTTTTTTCTAGAGCTCTTGAAACAGATTAAATTGTAATTAATATAGAGGCATGGGATTGAGGGTGATTTATCAGTTTGGATCAGAAATTGGCTAGCTGAAAGATGACAGAAGATGATGTTGGATGGGAAATGTTCATCTTGGAGTTCAGTTATTAGTGCTCTACTGCAAGGATTTGTTCTGGGGCCACTGCTGTTTGTCATTTTTATAAATGACCTAGATTAGGGCATAGAAGGATGGGTTAGTAAATTTGCAGATGACACTAAGGTTGATGGAGTTGTGGATAGTGCTGAAGGATGTTGCTGGGCTAAGAGGTGGCAAATGGAGTTTAATGAGGAAAAGTGTGAGGTGATTCACTTTGGAAAGAGCAACAGGAATAAAGAGTACTGAGCTAATGGTAAGATTCTTAGTTGTGTAGATAAGCAGAGAGATCTCGGTGTCAATGTACATAGATTCCTTAAAGTTGCCACCCAGTTTGATTGGGTTGTTAAGAAGGCATACCGTGTGTTAGCTTTTATTGATAGAGGGATTGAGTTTTGGAGCCATGAGGTCATGCTGCAGCTGTACAAAATGCTGGTGCAACCACACTTGGAGTATTGCATACAGTTCTGGTCACTGCATTATAGTAAGGAAGCTTTGGAAAGGGTTCAGAGGAGATTTACTAGGATGTTGCCTGGTATGGAGGGCAGATCTTATGAGGAAAGGCTGAGGGACTTGAGGCTGTTTTCATTAGAGAGAAGAAGGTTGAGAGGTGACTTAATTGAGATATATAAGATAATCAGAGGGTTAGATAGGGTGGACAGAGAGAGCCTTTTTCCTCGGATAGTGATGGCTAGCACAAGGGGATATAGCTTTAAATTGAGGGGTGATAGATATAGGACAGCTGCCAGAGGTAGTTTCTTTCCTCAGAGAGTAGTAGGAATGTGAAACACACCGCCTGCAACAGTACTGGACCCGCCAACATTAAGGGCATTTAAATAGTCATTGGATAAAAATATGGATGAGAATGAAATAGTGGAGGATAGATTGTCTTCAGATTGGTTCCACAGGTTGGCGCAATATCGAGGGCCGAAAGGTCTGTACTGCACTGTAATGTTCTATGTTCAATAATGACCGCCACACTCAGGATAGAAAGAATAGTGACAGGTAGAATGTAACAGCATCAAATGGAAATTGCAATGACTCATTCAAGTATAGTTAAATGGAATATATCAAGTAAAATGCAGATATAATTCAATAATTATCAATTTTCTCTTGGTGGCATGTGTTCCCTTGCCTATGAGCTTTTTTTCTTAAAAGGAAACTGAATTGGTTGATTTGGCCACCATTCAGAACATTGAAACTGGGCAAGAGGATATAAGGACACTCCACCAACTTTTGATCTTTCAACAAGATCAGCTGAAAGTCAACAATCCTGATGAAGGGCTCTTACCCGAAACATCAATATTCCAGCTCCTCAGATGCTGCCTGACTTGCTGTGCTTTTCCAGCACTCCACTCTTGACTCTGATCTCCAGCATCTGCAGTCCTCACTTTCTCCTCCCTGAGAGTCAAAAGTGCATGGCATGATTTTGGCATATCTATGTAAGAGTGCAAAAGTGATCGTTTCATTGGAAGTAACTAACATAAGAGAACGCATGGTGAAATGCACTGAAGAACAGGTCTCAGACATAGAACTTCATAAAATCCCTACAGTGTGAAAACAGGCCATTTGGCCTAACAAGTCCACACCAACCCTTCAAACAGTAACCCACCCAGACCCATTCCCCTACATTTACCCATCACAAATACATCTACATCCCAGAACACAATGTGCAATTGACCTAACCTGCACTTCTTTGGATCGCAGGAGGAAACCAGAGTACCCTGAGGAAACCCACATGGAGAGTGTGCAATGTCCACACAGACAGTTGCCTGAGGCTGGATTTGAACCCAGGCCTCTGGCACTGTGAGGCAACAATGCTAACCACTGAGCCACCACGTATGCCTGTTTGACAAAATGGCTATTGTGGCTTGGAAGACATTGAAAAAACAGAGTTTAAATGATAAAGCACTGAGAGATAATCCATAGAAAAACTGACTTTAAAACATTTGAAGTGGAATGGATAAAAATTAAAGTTAAATGCATTTTATGTTTGGACAATTGGAGGCTAAGAGAGGTAATAATTAAGAAAAATGCACAACACAGGCATGGGTGAAGTCCTTTTAATTCCATGCATAATTTGTGGCAGTAAATGAATTTACTGTAACCAGTTAAGCATGAGCCATTGTCCTCAAAGGTTGATCATATAATTTCAATACAGAGAGAAGGTGAATTCCAACAATATTAATGACAGCAAGAAGTAAAGGAAACAGTTGGTCAGCATCTGTCGGTAGGCTACCTTGGCCCTGATATACTCTGTAGCTCAGGGAGCAGCCTTCAGTGAACGGTCCTTACCAAGCAGATGAAAGATGGAGCAGAAGGAGAAAAGGAAGGAAACTATGGGCAATCATAATAAAATAAAAATGGTCATCAGAAGATAGTAAAACAATGCCCATGTCACACCAGCATAGATTACATGATAATTGTATGACAACATTAATGTCCCCTCCATGATTAATCTTACTATTCAATTTATAACCAATCCAAGTTTAAGCTTAAGGTGCAATCACAGAAGAAATCCATTAACCACGATTTTGGCAGATGTGGCTACAGGAATTGAGGCGCTAAACTCTGTTGATGTTGAAACATTGCAAAATAAGCTATGAAAGGCCAAAATATTAACTCAGATGCAGTTAAACTGTTTACCGTATGATAGCTACTGTTCCAAATGAATAACTTATGAGTGTGGCTCTCTGACCAAATGATTTGGAAATGGACTAACCAAAGCAATCCAATGCACTCCATGGTACCTGAACATTACCCAATACATTTTTCAAAAGGAACTTGGTAACTAATGCCACTAAACGATACTATCATCTATGAGCCAGGCCAAGTTGAAGTTCGTATTACCAGTGTTCAGTGTTCTAGAATTCACTCAGTCAAGAACCCTCAATAAATGAGAGCCAGAAGTGAATCTATGAGAATTAGGACTTCAAAACTAATAAATGTATCAATTTGGGATACAGAAAAGTATTGTAAAATAACAAACTACCAAAGGGATAACAATATTACACCCCTCCAATGATTAATTTAACTAAGTTTTGTCCCAGTTTTTCAAACCCATCCCATTATAAGTGGCCATCTCACTGAGGAAGAACAGGGATTGTTACACCAGAGAGTACAAATGGTATGTCCACAACAGCATATAATGAAAGATGGATGAGCTCAACTCATTAACTACACATAATTGGTGGGATGATTTAAGGGACAATCACCCAAATTTTCAGCTGTACTCTCATTTTTATGGCACCCAGTTATTATATTATCACTAATTGTTTGTTCCTTGTAATTTTTTTTGTTCCTTTTTTCATATAATAGCTTGTATATTTTATCACACGTATAATCAGCTTGCACTTAACAAACAACACATCGCTTATGTAAATTATTAATCATCTGCTTTGGAGATATCAAGGGTGGAATGTTTATATGACATGTATATCTCCAAATCAGATTACGAAGGATTAATGAAAATAAATGGACATTGGCTTGTGTAAATGTGTGAGAACAGGTTGCTTTGCCCAAGAGATGGACTTGTTTGTAACAATCAAGTACAGAGGAACAAATGGGAAAAGTACTCAGAAAATTAAGAGTAAGAGTACAAGTAATGTTGCACATAACATAGGATTCAGCTGTTATAAATATCAGGGACTTTTCAAGGTTCACTGAACTTAACCTCTGGACTATGTCGAACTGGCGCTGAGGACCATAGAAATCAAGCTTCCAACAGGCAGAACGGCATGAGACTCACTAGCTGCTTTGCGTATAGGGTTTTAGAATGATTAAAGTTAATAATTATAACAAGATAGGTTTCTGTTCTTGACCATTTCTAAATCAGATTCCAAAGAACACCAAGGCAGCTGAAAGCCTTAACATTACAGAAGACAAATGCAATTTTGCCCTTTATTTCTTGGGGGTTGGTAGTGAAGTCTTGTTACAACAGCGCAAGGTGTTGGTGAGGCCAAACTGGAGTACTGTGTACAGTTTTAATCTCTCTATTTAAAAAAGGATGTAATGGCATTGGAGTTCAAAACAGACTCATTAGCCTGATTCCTTTGATGAGAGGCTTGACTTATCAAAATTTGCTAAATAGGTTAGGCCTTCATTGAGTACAGTTTAAAAGAATGAGGGGTGAACTTATTGAAATATACAAGATTATGAGACACTTGACAAGGTGAGTGTTGAGAATGGGCGGCATGATGGCTCAGTGGTTAGCATTGCTGCCTCACAGCACCAGGGATCTGGGTTCAGTTCCCGCCTTAGGGGACTGTCTGTGTGGAGTTTGCACATTCTCCCTGTGTCTGCGTGGGTTTCTTCCTACAATCCAAAGATGTGCAGGTCAGGTGAATTGGCTATGCTAAATTGCCCATAGTGATAGGTGTAGGGGAATCAGGCTGGGTGGGTTACTCTTCAGAGGGTCAGTGTGGACTTGTTGGGCCAAAGAGCCTGTTTCCATACTGTCAGGAATCTAATCAAATCCATATTCCCAGTAGTGGGGGAATCTCAAACTAGGGGATATAGTTGCACAATAGGGGAATGCTTGTTTAAAACTAAAATGCAAAATAATTTCTTCTCCTGGAGGGTAGTGAATACCTGGAATTCTTTACTCCAGAAGGTGTGTGGAGGCCAGGTTTATGAAAGTACTTAAAGAGAAGGTAGATTTTATTTTGAAATATCAGGGGGTTGACAGCAATACTGAGCTGGCATGAAAGAGGAGTTGTAGCCTGGGGCGGATCAGCCATGATCCTGTTGAATGGTATGGTAAGCTTGAAGGGCTGAGTGGCCCACTCCTGCAGTGCTATTTCTTATGTTCTTATGGCTGCTGGGATGAGATTGGATAGGCCAAGCTGGCCAAGTCAGCGATCTGCGTGTTTTAATACTTCATTAATTATGAACTGAGAAGACCTTTCCAGTGTATTGCTGTCACTGCCAACATTTAGTGAACATTCAAGAAGCTTACCATCCATCCATGACTGAGAACTGGAATGCCTGACCCGTATCTCTGAGAAAGGTCAGGTCAGCTGATATCAGCCCTATGTGACTGCTGAGAGAATCCATTACTGCAGGCACAGCTGTCCTTGGGAAGATTGTAATCACATCCCAGGCTCCCTGTCTGTTTTAATCAACTCAGTGGTGAGCTGGCCTAGGCACACGGTACTGAATATGGAGCAATCTTTTCCAGAGCGGATATGATTAACCCAGTTTTCAATACAGTAACTGTCCAACAAATTTCCAAAAATAGATAAAAAAACATGACTTCCACAAATAGTCTAGTCAGGTGCATACCGGAGAGGGATCACAGATTCACAGAGGTAATATGATGCAGAAGGCTATTCAGCCCATTGTGCCTGCACTTGTTTGTTAAATGAGGATTCAATGCCAATCTCCTGCTTCTTTTTCCATTGCACAGTATTTGAATTCAAATAAACATTCAATGTCTCTGATGCTGCGTCTCGAGAAAAATTACAAGGACAGGTTGCAGTGACTATACTTGTTAGTCTTGAATATAGATGTTTAAGGGACGATCTAATGGAAGTGATGAAGATATTTAGAAGATAAAAATAATCTATTTAATGTTCTGAAGGAATCCAGAGACTCTAAAACTAGACTCTCAACATTTAGAAGTGAGGTCAGTAAGTGTTACCTCACACAAAGAATAGTGAAAATCTGGAACACTCTCTCCAATAAACTATTGAGCATTGGGATAATCTGAACATCTCAAAATGGAGATCAAGATAGTTTGTTCATTTAAGATATTAAAAGACATGGCACCTAGAAGGCTAAGATAAGGTTAAGATGCAGATGAACCCTAATCAATTGAAAGGTGGAATAGCATAGGGGATGAGGAAGTGGAATGACCTTCTCCTGTTCCTATGCATGGTTGGGCTTCCTGCCACTACTTGCTGTTTGGGGAAAAAAGTACAATATAGACACTCAAATCAAGAAATAGACCCCAGCAACAGTCAGTGTCTGTGAAATTGTACCCCGCCAATAATCAGTATCTGTGGAATTGTAACTCAGCAATAATCAGAACCTTCATAAAATGCTGGACAATAAACTCATTAAATACAGAAAGATTCCTTTTGATGCATTAAGCAGAATACATTTGAATCATTCATTGACAGAATGAGGCCTTTATTATATTAAGTTATGTTAATGAATGCTAATAAATGTAACTGGCAACTTAGCTCTGGATTTATTCTCATTGCATCAAGTGCTACTGTCTCCCACCCTTTGGTCTAGAATCCTCCTCCCTCTCTTCTCCTGGTTTGGGTCTCCTTCTTCCTCCCTTCCACTAGCTGAGTACAATTACTATTAATAGGGGTCCTTGATTTCAGACCAGCCTAAAAGCAAACTGGAGACATCAGCCTCTGGGAAATATGTATATTTTATGTCATTACATTCCACTCAATTTGTTTTGTAAGCCTGCCAGATTGTCCTTCCTCTTTAATCCTGAATGCTAAAACTCAAAAGTCACAGTTGTGGCAGACATTGACTTGCATAATAATTGAGTCACACAATTACATGGAGCTTACTCTGACTCTGATGGTTTCATATAAGTTAACCACAATATGTTTTTAACCAATTGTTGTTTGTTAATTCATAATTATGTTATTTATTATCCTACAGATTAAACAATGTCCTTTCTATCACTTCAATCTTGTAATTATTCTGTGTATTTTATTGATTGTATTACTTGTTTGCTCTTTTTGGAGGAGTTGGATGGACTCCTGAATCTATGTGATTGAATTCTGAAATTCTTTAGTGCTTTTATGGTTTGGAGTAAATGATTTCAGCGTCTGTCTGGTGCCTGCTGTAAAAGACTGGCAGCTTTGTCTTGTTGTCTTCAGCTGGAATAAGAGGGATCAAACATAGCAGAGTGCATAATGCAACACCCAGCCTAAACTTTGGGAATATCAAATCCAACTAGTTCACTTATATCCACTAGGGAATGAAACCTGTAGTCATAGAGTCATAGAGATGTACAGCATGGAAACAGACCCTACGGTCCAACTCATCCATGCCAACCAGATATCCCAACCCAATCTAATCCCATCTGCCAGCACCTAACCCATATCCCTCCAAACCCTTCCTGTTCATATACCCATCCAGATGCCTTTTAAATGTTGCAATTATACGAGCCTCCACTACTTCCTCTGGCAGCTCATTCCATACATGTACCACCCTCTGCATGAAAAAGTTGCCCCTGAGGTCCCTTTTATATCTTTCCTATGCCCTCTAGTTCTGGAGACCCCATCTCAGAGAAAAGACTTTGTCTATTTAACCTATCCATGCCCCTCATGATTTTAAAAACCTCTATAAGGTCACCCTTCAGCATCCGACGTTCCAGAGAAAACAGCCCCAGCCTATTCAATCTCTCCCTATAGCTCAAATCCTCCAACCCTGGCAACATCCTTGTAAGTCTTTTCTGAACCCTTTCAAGTTTCACAATATCCTTTCAATAGGTAGGAGACCAGAATTACATGCAATATTCCAAAAGTGGCCTAACTAATGTCCTGTACAGTTGCAACATGTCCTCCCAACTCCTATATTTAATACTCTGACCAATTAGTGAAAAGCATACCAAACGCCTTCTTCACTATCCTATCTACCTGCGACTATACTTTCAAGGCCCTTGCCATGTTTGGATCTGTATGTGCCTTCAATCATGTATCAACTTGGAGTGCCCTCTGAAGTAACCTAGAAAAACATTCAGTCATATGAAACTTCTTGGATTCTGAAAAAGTATCATATTGGACTTGAAGTGTTAACTCTGTTTCCTTTTCCACAGATAAATTAGATAATTTAACGTGCATTCTCCATGGCAACACCCCTACTAATCAGAGTTCACATGCCAACCAATTGGTACTATCCTCTCATACAATATAAATATTGTTTTTTCCGTGGTTACGTTAGAGCCCGGGTGTCCTTGGAGAAGGAGCACGCGGTCTCCACCAACACCCTGGAGTTGTTCAGGGAGAGGTGGGCGCCGCAGGGAGTGGAGTGCATTATTTCCCCCGCCAACTCTATTTTGATTTAATCCCTGCCCTCCCCTTCACTGTTTGATCACACAGCATTGCCTTTTGGGCACTGCTTGTCACTGGCCACTCGGGTGTTTTCCTTTCTTCCTGGTGGTGGAAATTGAATAAAGATTTGTACACCTTGTGTCTCTCACTGTGTCTCACACCTGCACACACACAACATGGGTGCTGGGGAAAAAATAAGCACTACCGCAGTTAGGCGGTAGTGTGGGGGTAAGGAGGGAAAAAAAACAGGAGAAAAAAAAAGAAAAAAAGAAAAAAAATGTTGTTTTCCCTTTTACATTTGTATTGCTTGTCAATTATCTTGATCAGTGCAAGATAAAAAGCTTTGACAAAATGTGTCTTTTTTCAACAATTTCAGCAAGATTCTATCCTGGCAAATTAAAATAACACAACCTTTTATGTACCATTTGTCTCAAGAAATTAATCATTAAGATCACTGCTTTGTTTGAGATGACAGAACTCACAGTTGCTAATCCACAATCCATGTTAAAAAAAAATTGAATTGAAGTCTGAACAATTTGGCAAATTCATTGAATTATTGTTTAAAAATCTCCTAATTCCTTTGCACCAATCAACATCTTCAGATTTTTTTGATAGTAAAACAATGACCATTGGCTTCATGTTAGCATGTAATGTGTCCTTTCTCCTTCAAATATCCCAAAATGCAGCCACTTCTGGACCAAAGTTTCCTGGAGCTTGAGTCTTATGCACAAAATATACTGACTTTGTCAGATAACACAAAGTTAATGTACATCCCAACTTGACTGGCCATTTGAGCATGTCTCTTGTTAATACAGGAGTAACTGCCAGTGAAGGTCTATTGGCACAAAACACTCCTCCAATATGAGGGAGAGGGGAATTGCGCATCAACTGGGATACACGGAAGGCAAGGAGATAGTGGGTGCGAGAAAATGGAAAATGAACAAAAGATCATCAACAGATAAAATTAGATAACCCAGAAGCAGTAATATTTCAGGAAATGTAAGGCAGGGAGGAACTCAGGAAAATTACAATCACCAGAGAACTGGTACCAAATAAATTGTTGAGAGTTACAGGCTGACAAGTGGCTGGGCTGTGATCGATTTCATCATATTTCTCTAATCAACCTGTTTAATGATGTTATTACACAACAAAGGAGGAGGGCCTCTATGAACTTTAAAAAAAGTCATGATTTGGAGATGCCGGTGTTGGACTAGGTGTACAAAGTTGAAAATCACACAACACCAGTTTATAGTCCAACAGGTTTAATTGAAAGCACTAGCTTGTCACCTGATGAAAGAGCAGGGCTCCAAAAGTTAGTGCTTCCAATTAAACCTGTTGGACTATAGGCTGGTGTTGTGTGATTTTTAACTTTAAAAAAAAGTGGCATGTAAGATAGTTGGTTTCAATTTTCCAAAATTCCCTAGATTCAGGGAAGGTGTCAATCGATTGGATGATAGATAATGTAATTCCTTCTTTCAAAAGGGGAGAAAGAAAGCAATTAGCTTAATATCTGTATAGTGAAAATGTTAGAATTCATGATTAAAGAAGTTAAGGCAGTGTATCTAGATAATTTCATGGTGACTTAGTAGTTTGTACTGCTGCCTCACAGCGCTAGGGACCAAGGTTTGAATCCACCCTTAGGTGACTATCTGAGTGGAATTTTTCACATTCTCCCCATTTCTTTGTGTGTTTCGTCCAGGTGCTCCATTTTCCTCCCACTGTCCAAAGGTTTGCAGGCTAGGTGGAGTAGCCATGGAAAATGCAGGATGTTAGGTTGGGGGTGGTGGGTCTGGGTGGAATGCTGTTCAAAGAATCAGCAGGGACTCCATGGGTTGAATCTCGTCTCTCAATTTACTTTCATTTAGAGCATAATCTGCCTTCCTGTTTTTGCTTGCAAAGTAGATAACCTCATATTTATCCACATAATGCTCCATTTGACTACATCAAAGGGATACTCTTGCATATGAATCACAAAAAGTTAGCTTGCAGGTACAACAAATAATTAGGAACACTAAGAGAAGGTTATCATTTATTGTGAGGGGAACTGAATACAAGTTAGGGGCTTATAATTTAGTTATGCAAGACCACGTCTGGAATACAGTGCACAGTCTTCTCATTTAGAGAAAGATGAAAATGTATCAGATGCAATTCAGAGGAGGTTTACCATACTAACATCTGAAATAAGAGAATTATCTTATGAGGAAAATTTGGATAGGCCAGGCTTGTAGCTCATGCAATTCAGGAGAGTTACAGGCCATAAGCCCAAAAGACGAGGAGCAGAATTATCATCGAGTCTCCTCCACCATTCAGTTATGGCTGATATGTTTCTCAACCCCATTCTCCTGCCTCCTCCCTGTAACCCTTGATAGTCTTACTAATCAGGAACTTATCCATTTCTGTCTTGAATATACTCAATTATGAAACCTCCAAAACCACTGGCTAAGAAATACCTCCTCATCTCTGTTCTAAAGAGTTGTCCCTTCACTCTGAGGCTGTGCCCTCCAGTGCTAGTCTCTCCTAATATGGAAACAATTTCTTCACATCTACTCTATCCAGGCCTGTCAGTATTCTGTCAGTTTTAATCAAATACCTCCTCATACTAAATCCCATTGAGTACAGACCCAGAGTCCTCAACCACTCCTCATAAGATAAGTCCTTAATACCCAGCATTATCCATCTAGACTCGAACGTTTGCTTGCTGTCTCTCCATGGATGCTGCCTGACCCACTGTGATCTCCAGCATTTGTTGTTTTCAGTACAGATTCCAGCAGCTGCAGTAATAGGCTCCTCCATCATTCTTGTAAACCTCCCTCCAATGCCATTGCATTATTCCAAATGTAGTCTGACCAGAGCTTTATACAGACTCAGCAGTATTTTTCTGCTCTTGTATTCTAGCCCTCTTGAAATGAATGTTAACATTTGAGTTTGATTTATTTATTGTTGTCACATGTACCAACATACAGTGGAAAGTGTTGTTTGGAGTGCTACACAGTCATAACGTACATCAGGTTAGCAGAACAGAGTGAAGAATACAGTGTTACAGCTGCAGGAAGAGAGATCAGAATTAACATTTGAGAGATCCATTCAAACGTCTGGTAACAGCGTGGAAGAAGCTGTTCTTGAATCTGTTTGTGTGTGTATTCAAACTTTTATACCTTCTGCCTGATGGAAGAGGGTGGAAAAACGTATAACCAGAGTGGGAGGGGTCTTTGATTATGATGGTTGCTTTCCTGAGGCAGTGGAAAGTAAATGGAGTTAATGGATAGAGGGCTGCCGGACTCCTTGTGTTCATGACTCCTTGTGGACATGCCAAATTTCCTTAGCTTCCTGTGGAAGTACAGACATTGTTGTGCTTTCTTGACTGTTGCGTTAATGTGGAACTCCCAGGCACTTGATGCTGTCAACCATCTCCACCTCAGCACTATTGATGAAGGCGGGGGTGTGCCGTCCACTTTCCTTTCTGAAGTCAATGACCAGCTCCTTCATTTTGCTGACATTGGTGGAAAGATCATTGTCTTTACACCATGCTACTAAGCACTCAATCTCTTACTTGTATTCTGTCTTGTCTTTGTTTGTAATCCGACTTACAACAGTGGTGTCATCAACAGATTTGTAAATATAATTGGGGCGAAATGTGGCCACACAATCATGAGTGCATCAGGAGTATAGTAGGGGACTGAGAATGCAGCCTTGTGGGACATCAATGATAAGGAATATGGCAGAGGAGGTGTTGTTGCCTATTCTTACTGATTACAGTCTATGGGTCAGGAAGTTAACAATCCACATACAGATGGCCTGACATAGGTATCCTTTTGTCCAAATGTTTCAGGAATGAGTGTAGGGCCAGAGATGGCTTCTGTTGTGGACCTGTTGTGCTGGTATGCAAATTGCAAAGATTCAAGGCAATTTGGTAGGCTGGAGTTGATGTGAGCCATGATTAACCTCTCGAAGCACTTCATAATTATATAGGTCAGAGCCACTGGTGATAGCCATTGAGACAGGCTGCATGATTTGCCTTCCTAACTGCCAACTGAATCTGCAAGTTAACCTTGAGAGGATCGTGGACTCTGACTCCCAAGTCTATTTGTGTTTCAGATTTCTGAAGCATTTACCTGTTTAGAAATAGGTTATGCCTGTATTCTTCCCACTAAAATGCATAATCTCATACTTTCCCACATTGAATTCCATCTGCCAAATCTTTGCCCATTCTCCAAGCCTGTCCAAGTCCGTCTGCAGTCACCCTGCTACCTCAACACTACCTTTGTCATCTGCAAACTTGGCAACAATGTCTTTGATTCCTTCATCCAGATCATTAATGTATAATGTAAATAGTCGTGATCCCAACACTAACCCCTGCAGACCTCCACTAGTCATTGGCTGTGGGAAAAAACTGGAGCAGAAACAGGAAGAACATACAAACTCCACACAGATAGTTGCCCAAGGAGGGAAATGAACCGAGGACACTACAAGGCAGCAGTGCTAGCCACTGTGCCGCCCTCTGCTCATTGATGCCTCTGCCCCTCATTTGCATGTATATATATTTATGCATGTAACAAGAGTGTTTGAATTATTTTTTTAAATTAATGACACCCATCCTCATAATATCTGATCTAAATATTGCAAATGGGCTGACTAGCTGCAATATGATATGTTGACCTCACTTATATGAAATTTGAGGGCTCGATGTGCCTCCAAGGTAGAACTGGTACAGCTCTGTGTGCTTAGCACCCACAAAGTAACAGACTGTAGAGCCTCATGCATTATATATCCCTGATCAAAGCATCTTCCCAGAAGGGGCTTGGATTCCATTGTAAGCTTTGATTACTACAATTTTAAACAATGTTGAACACTCATTTTCACAAGGACATTTGTGCAATAATTGCTTAAAGTGAATTACACCGTATTAGGGCACAATTTATTGAGAGCTTTATGACCTTGTAAGCAATATACAGTGTAATACTTTTTTCCACATATAGCATAGTTTCTCATAAATTGCAGTTTGAATTCATTGTTGACCATCAGTTAAAAGGCATACAAACTGGAAACAGTCCTCAGTACCAACTGCAAACTTGTGCAGTTTTTCTTTACTTGTTCATGTGATGTGGATGTGCTAGCAAGGCCTGCATTTTATTACCCATTCCTAAAGAAGGTGATGGTGAGCCAGGTTTAGAGGGATATGGGCCAATTGCTGGCAAATGGAACTAGATTTATTTAGAATACCTGCTAGACATGGATTAGTTGGACCAAAGGGTCTATTTCCATACTGTATATCTCTATGACTCTATGACCTCTTTGAATACAATTTAGTGGCTTTTGGGCCATTTCTAAGGGTTGTTAAGAGTCAACCACAGTGCTCTGGTCCCAGAATCTCAATTAGACCAGATCAGATTATGACAGCAGATTTCCTTCCCTGAATGACATTTATGAATCTGTTAGGTTTTCACAACAATCCTTAATTTTGTGGTCACTATTAATGAGATTTCAGGTGTATTTAATGAACTGAATTTGAATTCCCACCAGTCAGGATTTGAACTTACTAAATTAATTCTTATGTAGTGAAAGTGTCTCCAGTTTCAGCTTTGCTGTTTATTTTTCATTTAATCTATCTCCGGCTAGCACAGATCTAAATAAAAATAATTTCAATTCAGTGGGCACATAATATGCAATATAGTGAGCACATAGATGCTGCAGACATCACAGTGCCTAACAGGATCATAGCCAGCTCTGTACTGAACCAGCTCTTTGCTCATTTTATGCTGTTTCTATTTGGTTTTATTATACATATGAGCAGTTATCTATACTCATTAAATTTATGAGCATCTGATGGTTATGTGCCAAAGAAGACCTTATTATGTCTGACAGCATTAATCTTTGATTTGTCGCAAACATATAGCAGAAAATCCTTTCTATTACATCTTTTCTACTGTTTGGACCACAGAGTCTATAGTGAGTTGGACTCTAAACATCTGAATAACAAGCTGTGAGGTCAATCAGTACATACAAGCAAGAAACACAAGAGGGTGCACAAAGCCCAAACCACTGAGTCTGAACACTCGAGTTTTGTTGGTTGAGTTCTGGTTGCCTTACATCAAGTGTAGAGTCTGTTGTGAAATAAAGACTTGAATTTACACAACAGCTTCCATGATCTTCCATGGGTGGCACGGTGGCTCAGTGGTTTGCACTGCTGCCTCACAGTCAAGATTAGAGTGGTGCTGGAAAGGCACAGCAGGTCAGGCATCATCCAAGGAGCAGGAAAATCGACGTTTTGGCCACAAGCCCTTCATCAGGAATTTCCAATGCTGCCTCACAGTGCCAGGAACCCGGGTTTGATTCCAGCCCCGAGTGACCATCTGTGTGGGGTTTGCACATTTTCCTCCTGTCTGCAAGGGCTTCCATTTGTGCTTCGGTTTCCTCCCATGGTCCAAAGATGTGCAGGTTAGGTGAATTGGTCATACTACATTGCCCATAGTGTTCAGGGATGTGTAGGTTAGGTGCATTAGTCAGAGGAAATGTAAAGTAATAGGGTAGGGGTAGGGTATCTGTCTGGGTGGGTTACTCTTCGGAGGGTCGGTGTGGATGATTTGCAACCAATTAAGTACTTATGATGTGTAAGTTCTTTGCGTAAGGCAAGTGCAGTTGTCAATTCGCACACAACAATCTCCCACACATGGCAACGTAATAATGATCAGATAATTTTTTTAGTGATGTTAATTGAGTTGTTTCAAGTGGAGAGGGATTGAAGATCCCAGGCCAGTTTGGGGGTGAAGAAGTGGTAACAAGAGTCATTGCCACAGTCAGAGATTCCCAATGCTACAGTAGTCATCAGTGAAAGAAAGGCATTTATCCAAATAACTAGATTTAGATGATCTCTTTCCTAGATTTGTCACAGTACTTTTGGATCCCATTGTGCCCCGGGTGACAGGAAATGCAGGTAACTGAATTAATCAGAATTAGTCAGAATCCTGACTGCAGATGAATATAAAAGGTTCCATGGCACTATTTAAAAGAACAGGGGGGTTTTCCTGGTCTCTTGGCCAATATTTGTTCCTTAACCAATCTTATTATGACATCGCCGTTAGCTGGGTCTTGAAATACGTAAGTTTACAGCCTCATTCCCTACACTTTAATAAAGACAACATTTTAAAAATAATATTTAATTGAGATATTCTGAGATCTTGAAAGAAGCTGCACATGTACATATGAATGTGAATAATGGAAAGACCAGCCAATCCATCAACAGTTGTGTGGCCCTGATTGAAGATGCCAATTAATGTTTAATTATTTTGAAATTTGTACAATGGCAACAATGACAGTATTTATTGCCCATTCTTAATTTCCTTGAGAAAAATATGGTGAGCTACCTTCTTGATCCTATGTGGCCTGAGTGATATATGTATTCCCAAAGTGTTTCCTCTTAGCCTCTGGATGCATAACTGTTCAGAATTTACAGCACAGGGATAGACAAGCAACACTTAAGCAGCATTCTCTTTAAGATATGAGACCAATTAGGGTTGCACACAGCAAAGGAAAATTAGAAGGAATATCAGTAGGGAATTCCAGGATTTTGATATTGAAGGAATGAATGATGAAAAATATCCAAGTCGGAATGGTGCGTGAAACACAGGGAAATGTGCTTTGTGTCTTTGTGTCTGCTGCCCTATTTCTTCTAAGTAAGAAAGGTCATGTGATGCAACAGTACTGTCAGAGAGATTTTGGGGAGTTGCTGCAGTGCATCCTGTAGAAAACTGCTGGTACCATGTGCAGTTGTCGAGAAAGTGAATGTTTAGGTTTATAAATAGAGTGCTGGTCAAGCAGGCTGCTTTGTCCTGAATGATGTTGAATGTCTTAGGGGATGTTAGAGCTGGACTTACCTGGGATGATTTTGTGCTGTGGGTCTAAGCCTAGGAAAAGTGTGTTAGGGAAGTTCAATTTAGTAAGGGAGATGTTGTGGGCATCAACAATTCAACATCTAGGCTATCATCAGCATATTTTTTGCCGGAGAGTTAATTGCTCCCCCCACCCCCGAAAGACGATTAACATGTATCAACACCTTCGTTTTTCTGCTAGCAAGACAATACTTAATCCAAAAATCTAACTTTTCATTAATTTTGTGTGGTTTGCTTCTTAAAAACTTCAATAAGTGAAATCTTTCTCAAAGCTAATTAAGTGTCCATCAGTCCCACTAATTTTGTTGCATGTTTATAGATTTTTATTAGATTACTTTACTAGGATATCACTGACTGCTGAATATTTTCTTCTGGACATTTCAGGTCTGGTTAATGACTATTCTCTGACTGTGAAGAAGGCATGACTACTTGTTTTTCTCTATAATTAAATGTCAGATTCTCAGAAATTGAATGTTTGAAAGCTACATAATTACATAACCTTGTGATTTTGTGGATTTTTAGTTTATGGAGAAAAATGACCACCTGCTACCCAAAAGATTGAACCTACCCCATAAGATGGAGAATTAACTTGTTTAGTAAGATGAATATTAGATATGACCCTTGAGTTTATCATTCATCTAATACATAAAATACTATCATGTGTTCACTCCTGTTGTTTTACTTTCTGGTGTGAAATTCCCTAATCCATGTTACCTTTAAAAATATTGTTGCTTCCCAAATCCCTTCCTATCTTTCCCTGAATTGCATGTTTAAATCTCTCTACAGTACTGAAACAATTAATATCAAAGAACAACGAACACCTTATGTGATGATGACAAAAGTAAACATCCCCTTCTCAACCTTCTTAACTTAATTTCAATTTTCATTTGGTTGACTGCTGTCTCCCTCAAATGTTTCTTCATAATCATTCAGTTCAGTGAGATGGTTGTCATCTGCTTTCATTCTTCCTTGTCAAAGATCACAGCATATAAATCAATCCAGCATTTAAAATTACCCAATTTCTCAGTCCCAAAAATCATGTTTTTGTATATATTCAGTTAAATTGTTAATTTTCTTTTCTAACATTAAATTTCAAATATACAGAAATGTCTTGCAACTAAATGTTGAGAAGATAAAGTCATGTTTTTAAGAAAGCTCTAACTCCTTTCCTTAACTATTGACTCCAACGGTCTCCCTTGCACACTGAAAACAACAAACGCGGGTGATCACAGCAGGTCAGACAGCATCCATGGAGAGAGAGCAAGCTAACGTTAACTTATTGTTCATGAAAAAGATGGATTCACAGGCTAATAATGTCTGTTACATGAACTGCAAGATTCTGTGATATGAATCAGGCAGTTTCTGGGGTTAGCAATGCTATAAAAATACAAGGAAGCATGTAATTAATTTTTTTAAATGTTTCTTCAGCTTATCAATCCAGTTACTTCCATATGGTAAACTCTCTACTTATGAGAGACTGTTTAAGTTCATTAAATCTCCTTTTGAAAGATTTCTCTACCTTAAGAAATAGAATGAGCAGAACTGTGGCAGATGGAGTTTAATGTAACCATCAACAATTGGAATTTCAAAACATAAGAAGTAGGAGCAGGAAAAGACCATCTGACCTGGTCCACTACTTAAAACAATCATGGTTCAACTTAGCCACTCACTCACTGTGTTCTTTGATTTCTTGAAGAACAAAACATCAGCCTACATTGACCTTAAAGACGTTAAATGATGCCCAACCACAACCCTCTGGTAGAGAATTCCAAAGTTTCACTTGTCTTTGAGTGAAGTTTCTCCTTATCTCAGTCCTATATTTTGGCCCCTTGTCCTGAAATCATGCCCCCATGTTCTAGATCCCCCTGCCAGAGGAAATAACCTACAGTGTCTGCCATGTAAGGCCCATGCATAGACTTGACTTTTTCAACAAAATCACCTCTTATTCTTTTTAACTCCAAAGAGCATGGACCTAATTTACTCAAACTCTCATTATTAGAAAACCCTTTCATCATTGGGAAAAATCTAATACATCATTGCTTCTGTTGGAAGTATGTTATTCCTTAAATATGGAGACCAAAATTTCACACAGTAATCTAGGCATGTACAGTACAATTGTAGCAAGACATCTTTATTTGTGTCCTCCAAACCCCTTCTAACGAAGATCAGCATTCTATCTGTTTTCTTAATCACTGAACTTGTATGATAATGTTTTGTGTTCCTTGTTCAAGCACACTAAAGTCTTTATGAACATCAACATATAGAAGTTTCATGTTATTTTAAAAAAACTATTCTAATGAAAAAAGTGAATAACTTTGCATTCCCCTACATTACATTCCATCAGCCAGCCTGTTGCCTACTCAGTTAACCTGTGCATTCTCTTTGCAAACCTCTTTTTGACCCCTCACAGTTTTCTTTCCCACACAGCTTTGTATTATCAGCAAATTTAGACATGTAACTTTCTGTCTCATCAAATAAGTCATTAAATACAAATTTTGAATCACTGATGTCCCTGCAATGTTCTTTGTGGCACTCTTCTAATCACAGCTTCCCAACTTGAAAATGCTTCATTTATTTCTGCTCATTATTTTCTATCTATTGACAATCCACTTTCCATACAAAGACATCATTTCATAAGCCTTTATCTAATTTATTAATATTTTATATAACACGTTATCAAATATCTTTTGGAAATCTAAGTTTACTGTATCTACTGGTTTCTCTTTATCTATTTTACTTATTGCATCCTTAAGAGTTCTAACACATTTGCCAAACTGGGTTTCTCTTCATAAAACATATAATTATTCTACACATTCCTTGAATGCATTGTCAAGGCTTCCTTAATGAATAGATTTCAGCACTTCCTAAGTGACCAACAGCTTGCCAACTGGGTTATAGTTCTGTTTTGTTTTCTTTGCCTCCTTTTTGATTGCAGTGTTACATTTGCTAACTGCTAATCTTCTGAAACTATCCTGCAATGTAGGAAATTTTGGAAAATCATGGCCAGTACACCCATTTCTTTTGCAGTTATCCCTTTTATAACTTTAGAATGTAGCCAGCAGGTCCTGCAATTTATCAGATTTTAGTCCTTTGAATTTCTCCAGTATTTATGCAGTGCCTCTAGGGGAATTAAACTTCTCAAGATATTTCACAGGAGCACTTACCAGACATAATAATAGTCATAGAGATGTTACAGCACAGAAAAAGACCCTTTGGTCCAACTCGTCCATGCCGACCAGATATCCTAATGTAATCTAGTCCCATTTGCCAACACTTGCCTATATTCATTCCTATTCATTTATCCATCCAGATACCTTTTAAATGTTGCAATTGTACCAGCCTCCACCACTTCCTCTGGCAGCTCATTCCATACACGTACCACCTTCTGCATGAAAAAGTCCCCCCCCCGCCCCAGGGAAAAGACTTTGTCTATTTATCCTATCCATGCCCCTCATGATTTTATAAACCTCTATTATGTCACCCCCTCACCCCCCAAACGTGAAAAATGTGAGAAGATATTTAGATATGTGACCAAAAGAGGTAAAAGGTTGCCCAAAAAGGTGGATTTTAAGGAGTATTTTAAAAGAGAGTAAAGTTAGAGTTTGGACCCTAAGCACCTGAAGATGTGACTTCCTACTATTTTCCCTGAAAGTTCATTGGCATAAAATGTTTAGCTATTTAATTCTCCACGGATGCCGACAGATCTGCTAAATATTTCCAGCATTTTCTATTTTAATGTTTAAGGCACACGAGAGTGAAGGAGGTGGAACTTGTACCTTGAGCTGAGAGGACGCTAGGACCCAGTGCTGTGCGGTATGGGGCGGAGCAGCCTGGAGCGCGTTGTTAAGTGAATGAGCGGTGAGCCCCAGGACAGAGGGAGTGGAGTAGGACAAGCACGAAGGGGTTTGCATCAATCCTGTAATAAATAGGGCAGGGAGAGGCTGAGCTTTACTGCATCAGCAAGAGCGAAAAAAAACATATTCGGGAATGAAAGTAGAGCAGAATAGCCCGACATAGAAATCATAAGGACGGGCCATTAGACAAACAAAGGACAAAGGAACGAGGACAAGGCTGCAGCCGAGATGTGATGTTGGAAAGCTGCTCAGTGACCAGCTGCTGGTGAATCAGGAGAGGGGCTGTTGAACAGTTCGCCCTCTCTTTCCGCCACCAACCAGCACCCCGGGCTCCTTCTTTGCTCCAAGGGAAGGAAACTCCAAAATTCCAGCTGGGCAACAAACAGGAAAGGCTGGAAGAGCCGAGGGAGAGGGTTAGGGAGCATGTGGAAGCGGCTCAGGTGTCGAGAAGCTGCAGGTGAGTCTCAGCCGCAGGGATGGTGAGGTGCGGGAGTGCGGAGAGGCGTGGTGCGTGGTGGGGGGGGGGGGGGGGGGTTGCTGCTCAGAGCCCCAGGAAAACCTGCCTCTGCCACCAGAGTTGTAGCAGAGCCATTTCGGAGTGTAACTGTTGGGAGCTGTTAGAAGAAAGGACGCAGGTTATGATCAAACACCCACGTCCATCCTCTCCATTGGATCAGGCTGGACATCGCTCCAGGGTACTTGTCACAGTTGTGACATTTCAGCTCGTCTGTTTCTGTTAGTACAGATGACCGAGAGCAATCAACAACTCTGGATCCTAAAGAGTTCGAATTCCCTCTTAATGTTCGAGGCTTTCTAAAGCCGCGGCTGGTTTCGGTATATTTATGGTATATCGGAGGACAACTCCTCGAGTGTGTTGTCAGGGAGCAAGGAGTTTTCACTCCTTCTCCTCGCTGCCTTGATTTCTTCTTCTAAATTTTTAAAATCACGTTTCTTGCTTCTTCTGACCGTCCAGATTGCTCACTGAGGCACCGGGGTACAGTTCCACACATCCAATGGGACCACACCCACGATTCTTCAACTTTGAACAATATTGTCAACAGCGAGTAACAATTATACGTCAGACCTCGCTGGCCACCGGTTTGTTAATCCGTTTTTATAAAGTACAGTCACTGTCATAGAGATCTACAGCACAGAGAAAGTTCTTCGGCTAATCGAGTCTGCTCTGGTTAAAAACAACTACCTAACTATTTTAATCCCATTTTCAGCACTTGGCCCGTAGCCTTGTCTGCCTTGGCATCTCAAATGTACATCTAAATACTGTATGTAGATCCGGAATGTATGATGTTTCTAATCACTTCAGTAATATTAAGTATAGCTCTTACAGATGGAGTTTTCTAAAGGAGATTCTGTTAGTCCTTCATTTTAATATATCCTCGGAAACATCAGGCAACCAACGTGCTGTCAGAAGCTCCCTGAAACGCCCTAGACCGAAAGATAGGTGCCATGTCATCTATTGGACGAGACGTATGAAGTGGGAACAAAGAACAGTTTATTTGTTTGTGTAGTTTCTTATTATTGAAGAGCATAGCTTTATTTAAAGAGTCATCTGTGGATCAGTGGTAGGACTCTCATCTCTAAGTCAAAGCATTTTTCATTCAACTTCATACAGAAGTCCCGAGTCCTGAACCTCAACAGCCTCAGGGTGTTCTGCACTGCCCGAGGTGCGGTCTTTCAGCTGAGACTTTAAACCAAGATCCCGTTTGCTGTTTCAGGTGAGTGTAAAAGATCCTGGTGCACTATTCAAAGGAGGGTACCCCTCAAGTCCTAGCAAATATTTATTCCAAAACCATAATCACTAAAACACTATGTAATTATGAGAGGCATGTGTAGGGTGCATAGTCGCAGTCTTTTCCCCAGGATGGAAATGTCAAAAACGGGTGACGGCAGAGATTTAAAGTGAGAGGGTAAAAGTTTAAAAATGTGCGAGAGAAGTTGTTTTTTACGCAGAGGGTGGTAGATGCCTGAACACCCTGCCAAGGGAGGTTGTAGAGGCGGATACGGTAGCAATGTTTAAGAGGCATTTCGGCTGACACATAAAAGGCCGGGGAATAGAGTTCTGAGAAGGGTCACTCGACCCGAAATGTTAACTCTGATTTCTCTCCACAGATGCTGCCAGTCCTGCTGAGCTTTTCCAGCATTTTTTTCCTGATTTCCAGTATTTGTAGTTCTTTCGGTTATTATTCAGGGAATAATGGGATACGACCATGTACAGGCAAATGGGGTTAAGTTCGAATGCCATAAAGTCCTCACAGACCTGGTGGGCCGAAGGGCCTGTTCAGGTGCTGTACTGTTCTATGTACTTATCATTGCTCTTTGTGTGATGTTGCAGTGTTTCCTGCATTATATTGACTGCACTTCCAATGGCACTGGCTGATAAGCGGCTCGGGTGGCCTGAGGTAATGAAAGGTGCTACAGAAGTGTAATTCTTTCTATCGGTTCTTCCCAACAGTTTCAGGGAGTGTCCGAAAATCAATGCAGAATTTACACTAAACAAGTTTTTTTTCACGTTTCCATGAAAATTGTAGGGCAAAATCTCTGCTTTGACTGGGCCCATGATTTTTTTTTGATCCAGGCAAATGCGGAAGAGAAAGAGCATTCAGTCCATTCTAGTCCATCCATCACCTTCACCCGGAGATGAGTAAGGCTCATACATACAAGCTGGCCTGGTCCCCACATCCCTCAACCAGCTATCAAGGAAGACCTTCGTTCCTGCTCCCCATCCAGCGGTTTCTTAGATGTTTCACATTAACACAAAGAACCGGGGATGCTGGAAATCTGAAACAAAAGCAGACTCAACAGGTCCGGTAGTATTTGGGGAGAGAGAAACAGAGTTAAAGTTTCGGGTCCATGAGCCCTCTTCAGGGCTTTCTTTCCACTGAGGCTGCCAGACTTGCTCGGCTTCTCCAGCTCTTCACGTTTTTACCTTAAATCTTTCAAGTGTTTTTCCAGCCTCTATTCTCCTGATTATCGCTGGCTGTTTTGTTTTTGTTTTCGCATGTAAGAAGGTGTCCAACCCAAATTTACCTTTAAGTGCCTCGAGACTGTGTCCCCTTGACACATGTTGAGCTGAAATGGCGGTTTGGTTACCGATACTGACCCATATTGAGCATGTGACCTTGGCAGTAGGAAGACAGTGTCAGAGAAGCTTTGAGCATGAGAGGATTCGTGTAGGTGGCGATGGAGCCTCACAGCAGGAAGATAGATCAGGGTTTTGGAGTTTGGAAGCCAATGGGACCGTATTTTCGACATCGACACATTGTGATCTGTAGACGCCACCGACATTGCCCCTTTGCCAAGGCCGTACTACATATCAGGATCTAGCAATGATTCAAGGAGCGCCTATGATTGATAATAGCCTCCTGTTTCTATCAGGTTTAAATGGAAAAAAACGTTACAGCTGGTGAAATTATCAAGAATGTCAAATTACAGAACGTAACCTAGTGGCTTGAACATTACTGGTCGGAACATTATTGAAATCGGGTCTTTGGGTAAAAAGGATTAGTCAAGGAGAGCCTTGGTGAGAAAAGTGATGAATCAATGTCGTTCCCATTATGTTTTTCTCCCATTTATTTGTCAGTTTATTCCTCGGTTTGATGCGATTGAGATCCTATTGGCTTTTGTTCCTGAGATGGTGGTTGTTTTATTTTCTATCGCATGGTTTTGTTGCACTAGCTTCTCCTTTCCACTTTAATTGTGTCTGGTTGCCATTCCTATTATGTCTCTCTCTGCTAGACCGAGTGTGCAAAGGACGCTCTTGCATGGACGCTGCTTTGGATGGCTTTGGTTTGGGCGACCAGCCGGTTGATCATCTGTAGACCATTGGGTTGTCTTCCTTTCCAGCCTCTGCAGCACTCAAACAGCAACAAATTAGATTCAAAAATATCCCACGATCCATCGAGTTCAACTTCTGTTATCCGGATAGCACAGCCATCAATCTCCATCAGTTAGTTTAACACACAAGGTGAGGAAACTGCCAGTGGTGGCGAACATTGTGAAGCATGGACCCAGAGACCCCTGCTGTTCTCAAGCACTTCAAGCCTCAGTTAGCAGATGTCAGGTTTCAAACGTCTCATGCGCTGTAATCCAGATTATTGTTTCCTGAACGAAATCTATCAAATTTGCATTTATTTCAATGAAGTTGTGGGTCCTCCAACAGTGCTCAGAGCCTGTAGCCTAATATGAACGTGAGTGAACTTTGCAGCAGAACACCATTACATAGGCTAAGACGGTGTGCGAACAAACCAGCAGGAGTATGGTGATGTAAACTAAAAACAGGTGTTGGAGCGTGTGGCTCTGCATTTCAACAGGGATAGAAGTCCATGGATCAACCTGTGTAACACAGCATTGTGAAATATCATGTAGCAAAGGCTGAAAGAGCTTTTCTGGTAGGTAATAGCAACCAATATAACAGTGAGCCACGTAGATGTGTTCTCACTTAGCTGGGGCAGTGGCTTGAGCTGGATTGATGGCCTCGGCCTTTCTGGGTTTGTGAAGTAATGGGAAAACATTCCGTTCGTCTGTGCTCGCCACCCCCCTGTGTGTGCGTTTGTGTGTGTCCAGTGGGCAAGGATAGCCTTGGGCTCGGCTCTGACTTCCCACTGACCTACATTGTCGAGTCGAGGTTCACTCCTGACGAAAGCCATTGAGCAACTCTTGGAACGTACCCATGGAGGTGTACCCCAGCATTCTGAGTTAGTGTCATCTAGAGGGTCGGCGGAAAACTGGAATCAGGTAAAGGACTGTTAAAAATAGCTTCCAAAATGCTTAACGTGTTAATTAGTTGATGAAATTGGTTGCTGGTTGATGAATTTCTGTGCTGAATTTCCAAAAGCCTCGGTGAACTGAGCTGACGCAAAGAACAGAAATATGTCATGTCCTTAGAGATTGGAAGTGAAGTGGAGCAAGAGAGACAGATTGGGGAGGTGGGGGACTCCAGCTCACGCCACGGCACTTCAGCTGACTGGCTCCGATTTATGTTTGCAGTAAGTGACTCAGATTGAGTTGCTGTATCTAGGTTTGACCGAGATGAAATCTGTTTACGCTTGTGCAGACCCTCTCTGCTGAAGCCTTCTCCCTCACCGAGCTGGCCTTCTCTTGTGGTTCCCTGTTTACTATCGTCCAGAGCTCATGGCCAGAGATCGTCCGCATTCCCCGCATTCCGAGGGTTATGCAGGCTGTGATCGCAGTCCGCAGGCAGTTCGCGTCGGGTCACTGTGGTTATGGGGTGGCATGAGCTTACAGGAAGACCTTGACTTCGTTTAACTGGATACTGACATCTCTCCCCCCCACCCCCGCCCAATGAAAGGGCAGGTACTGCAGCGCCTCCTGGTGCGAAATGAGCTATACAAATAAGCTCTTCCTCTGACAGACTGGCGAGTGCTGGTTTGCAGGGATTGGGTTACAGAATATGAGGAAATTGTGAAGTTGGATGGATAACTTACAATCTCATTCCACTGCCATCCGAGACATGGGGTTCACCGCAACAGTGGGTGATAATGGGTAACATTGAGCTGTAGGTCAGGCTTGATTTCCCCGACAACTGTGCTCCAAGCACAAGATCGTGGGTCCCTCCATGGCATTGTCCTTGTGGTTTGGGGGTTTTAAATTGAATGAATGGGGGGAGTGTTGAGATTTGTGCCGACGCCGCAGGGTCTTTGTGAGCCATTTCTGAACTGCCTGCTCCTCCGGGCGAATGATTTGGTAATCTGCTGTTTCTTTTGTTGACTTGTCTTCAGTGCAAGGATGAATGTCTGCGGGACTGAACAGGACCTGACCCGAAGCTCACTTGGCACGGTGGGCGACACGGAGGATCTGCAGGCAATGACCGTACGCAGTCTGTCGGCGTCAGATATTCACAAACATTATGATTTCATCCGAGAGCTGGGCAAGGGGACGTACGGCAGGGTGGAGCTCGTTATTCACAAAAACGCAGGTAAACTTCAGGCAAACACGAACAGTTCCCAGCGCTTGGTGCCTTCAGTCAGTGTGCGGAATGGTCAGGATAGATCCTGGTCACTGACCACTAGGCTGACCAGCAGCCAGAAGTTTGGCTGTCTTCTGGGGATAGCCTTGAGGAGAAGAACAAGGCTGAGGCAGGGCTCTATTCTATGGCCAAAACTTCACTCTGCCTCAACTGGGGAGTGAGTCAGAAACGGAAGAGGTCACTCAAAGAATTGGAAGGTGGAAATAAGACGACAGCTTGGAAAGTGAATAGAAGGGGCCGAAATAATAGGAAGAAAGTGGATGGGACTTAGTACGGGACAAAAGAACATCGATTGGACTTTTACTGTGTGTAGTTCAGAACATTCCAGCTAACAAACTAGAAAGATTCACAATTATTCGCTATTAAAAGCCCGCATATATAGTACTTAAATTAGCAGATGAGTTCAAAATGGAGTCAGAAATTCCTGGGAGATGGCAGCCTTGGTAGTCTTCCGATAAACAAAACACGGTTTAGACATCACTGTGGTAGTCTCTGCTTACATTGACGTGTTCCTGTTCAGGAAGCAGCGGTAACTCCCAACAGGAACTGATTTCCATGCGTTCTCGGTATCTCTCTGTTCGTCTCTTTCTCTGTGTCTTTGATTCTCATTCTAACATACTTCTTGTTGACGTTGCTCTTTTATCCGCTGTTTTGATATGTATTACACAATAGTGGTTTTTTTTGTTGGATGTGCTGGGAACTGTGGTTTTTCAAAGCAAAAGTGTATGTTCCACAGCCAAAAGAGAAAACGCTGGAAAATCTCAGCAGGTCTGGCAGCATCTGTAAGGAGAGAAAGAGCTGACGTTTCGAGTCTAACTGACCCTTTGTCAAAGCTCAGTTAGACTCGAAACGTCAGCTCTTTTCTCTCCTTACAGATGCTGCCAGACCTGCTGAGATTTTCCAGCATTTTCAATTGGTTTCAGATTCCAGCATCCGCAGTAATTTGCTTTTATTATGTATGTTCCACAGGTTGTATGGACTAGCACAGGCTCCCTTTCTTCCCCATCACGCCAATAAGTTTACAATGAAAAGAAAAGATGATTGGATGAGTGGGGTGTAGGAGAGATATGGTGAGACAGTGGGGATTGAGGAACACCGTGGTTTCAGGGATAAAGTGAGACAGTAAATTGAGAGATACGGTGAAACGGTGCGTTGAGGGATTTGGTGAGGCAGTGGATTGAGAGATACCGTGAGACAGTCGTTGAAGGATATGGTCAGACAGCGGGGGTTGAACGATACGGTGATACAGTGGATTGAGGGATATGGTTCAGTCTGGTGAGATTACTGAGTCTCTGTGGACTGAATTTGCGTATAGAGGAAACCTCACTGGGGTGGATTGAGTTTAGCACTCCAGACATTCAGTGTCTTCAAAAAGCAGTCAGAACTGAAACCATTTTTAATCTCCTGTCTCTGCTCAATTGTTGCTAAGGCAACATGGCACATTTCATAGAAAGACCAGGGAGAAAGCCAAGGAACGTAAAGCAGTCTGCTTGTCCTGCATTCAGTGTCTCGCTGACAAAGAGCTTGTGTTTAGTGCAATGAGTGCTGCCTTCAGTTCTTTCACTATCCATTCACTAGCATTGTGAACACTCATCTTCACCTCTATTGTTCACTGCCTTTCTTTAACATGGAGCTGAATGCTCAACAATACTAACAAAGGAAACTGGCAGGAGTACACTGAGTGTTTAACAAAACACAGCGTCAGAGATTAGGAATGTGCAATCAAAACTCTCTGCTGTCGACTCTGTTATAAATTGGTGGATTCGACCGCTAATTTTAATTAGCCTATTTTTTCACTGATGTAAGATGGACTCTATAATTAGGTCAGTTTGAGCTTCCTGGCAGCGAGTCTGCAGCTGTAACTGAGGCTGAGGAGTGTCAGAGATTAACCCTGTGAATACAAATTGCTCACTGTCGTTTCCTTAACTCCATATCTTCAGTCACTCACGTTAACTATAACCCCACTCGATTTTTTAATACAGTATTAATCCCATGAGAGCAATGCTTTCATCTGCGGTATATCAGGTGTCAGGAGTGGGAAATGGCCCTGCACAAGGTAATCACTGATGCCCACAATTTGCAGAGTGTGATTAATTGGAAGCAAAAGAGCCAAAAATTATAAACTGCATGGATAGAAAGATGAAGGGAAAGCATGAAGAAGGTGAGACTTTTTAAATGGAAGCTGCAGAGAAACATTAATCCTCACTTAATTCCAAGCAGCAGTTTTGAAATGGTTTTGTATCAGAATTCGCTGCTTGTGATCAAGTCCTTACACATTACTTGTTGGAAAGAACTCCACTTCATTCACAAACAGCAAGTAAAAAGAATATATTTTGGATCCCAGTGTCATTGGCTACATTTGTCATAAAAACAGAAAATTGGGACAGGAGTAGACCATTAGGTCCATCAAGCTTTTTCTGCTATTCGACATGATCTTGGCTGATACTCCACCACAGCAAAATACTCATACTCTCTCCCCATACCCCTTGATATCTTTAGCCTCTACAAACCTACTTAATTCTTTCTAAAGTATTTCAGTTACTTGATCCCCATAGCCTTCTGTGGTAGAGATTTCCATAGGGTCACCATGCTCTAAGTTAAGGAAAGTCTCCTCATCTCAGTCCTAAGTGGTCAACCATATATTTTGAAACTGTGACCTCCTTGTTCTGGACTACCTAACCAGGGAATCATCATCCCTTCATCCTGTCTGATCAGCCCTGTCAGAATTTTTTAAGTTTTAATGAGATCCCTGGTCATTCCTCTAAACACCAGTGAGTATAATAATGGCTGAGCTGCCTTCCCATGCCTTAAATTTCTTCCTTTCCATTTACTTCCTCTAGTTTAAAGAATATTAACTGTGTACCAGAAACCTTACCTTAGCTCTTATACTTTAAATACTCTGACTCCAAACCGAAGACCAAAGACTAGACAGTAGAAATACTCATCTGGTCTTACTTACTTAGACCACCAATTGTCCAAAGCTGCCTCTCAGCCCCACATGTGGAAACTTATGCTCTCCTTGCATCGTTCACTTTGAATATTTTAATATTCCTCATACAGAATGTGGTTTGTTATTTCTAGGTTCAAGCCCCGCTCTTGGTACTTGAAGACATATTATAATCTGACATTTTTGCAAGTTATTGAGGGAGTCTGAAGCATCAGTCTTTATGCTGGAATTTAAACTGGATTTTTTCGTACTATTTAAAAAAAAGTAAGGAGTTTGCCTGGTGTCCTCCTTCAATAAATGTTACCAAAAAGCATATTAACTGGTTAAAAGCAAATTACTGCAGATACTGGAATCTGAAACCAAAAGAGAAAATGCTGGAATATCTCAGCAAGTCTGGCAGCATCTGTAAGGAGAGAAAAGAGCTGATGTTTCGAGTCTAACTGACCCTTTGTTTATAGGATGTTCTTGGTGTGGATTAGCTGCCACATTTCTCCCCATAAAACAGTTATTGCGGCTTCAAATCAAATGGTTTTGTAAAATGTTGATCATATCATTTCACTGTGACTCCAGTATAAATACTGTATTTTGACCCTCATTTCAAGTCTGGTATTTTGTTAAATATAACTGGGGTACAGTAAAATTCCTGACAGTGGCAGCCCCCATGATATGCTGTGTGCAGTCAGTATCTACTGTTCAAGTTACTACTCTCACTACATTTATTTTGTCTTCACAATTGTAGAAAATATTGGGAACTACTCGATGAATGCCTCTTCACCGAGACTTTGGGTTTTATTATAACTTGGTGTTATATTCCATAAGTTTCCTATCCCTAGAATGCACTGATTTCCTTCACCATCACACATTGTTGCTGCCTGGGTCAGTCTCACATACCCAATTCTTCTTACAGTATTCTTTCTTTTTTTCTCTCTCTGCAGGAACCAAAATGGCTTTAAAGTTTTTGAATAAAAACAAAACAAAGCTGAAGAATTTTTTGAAAGAGTACAGCGTCACTAACAATCTCTCCTCCAACCCCTTCATTATCAAGGTCTTTGACATTGTCTTTGAGACTGAAGATTGCTATGTGTTTGGTCAGGAGTATGCTCCAGGTGGAGATTTGTTTGACATCATCCCTCCCCAGGTGAGCGACCAGAAATTTCCAGAATTGTTTTTAGAAAGAAATAAAATATTGGTCCAATTTTGTAGCCATAGAAGCTGTTTCAGGTCAGGTACAGGTTCATTACAATTTGGGCAAAGATAAGGGTTGTGAACAGCAGTTTCTATTTCATTATGAATAAATTACTGGAAACAGTCATTGTCAAGATGAGTAATAGACTCATATAGTGGGAAAATGGCAGCTTGGTTTTGGAGTATGGTGTGTTGGGGCTGTTATTGCAGTACAGCTAGCTGTCATTTACGCTGCTCTGTTAACTCTAGTACTTCATTGAGAGGCCCAAGTGGAACTTTAGTCCTAGTTTCCATATTTCCAATTCATCGCATTTGAATCTGAACCAAGCATGGCCCATGATGTTTATATGAATAGTGCTTTGTGAAGTGTCAGACCAGCCAGCAGACCATTCTCCCAATGAAACATGTAGCCTTTGGTAGCTCATGTAAAGCTAAGTAAATAAAGGCAAAGCATAACTTGCACTTCAGCCACCCTGGTGTGTATGGTTCACAGAGGGGACATGAATCCAGCTGAATGAACATGTAGCGTCATAGAGTTGTACAGCATGGAAACAGAGCCTTTGGTTCAATTCATCCATGCCAACCAGATATCCTAAATAAACTGAGGCCCATTTGCCAGCATTTGGCCCATATCCATCCAAAGCTTTCCTATTCATGTACCCATATAGATGCCTTTTAAATGTTGCAATTGTACCAGCCTCCACCAATTTCTTTGGCAGCTCATTCCATACATGCACCACCCTGTGTGAAAAAGTTGCCCTTAGGTCCATTTTAAATCTTTCTCCTCTCACCTTAAACCCATGCCCTCTAATCCCCTTTGGACTCCCCTACCATGGGAAAAGGGCCTTGGCTATTCACTCTATCCATGCCCTCATGATTTTATAAACCTCTATAAGGTCACCCATCAGCCTCTGACGCTCCAGGGAAAATAACCCCAGTCTATTCAGCCTCTTCCTATAGCTCAAACCCTCCAATCCTGGCAACATTCTTGTAAATTCTTTCTGCACCCTTTCAAGTTTCATATGTTCATAAGATATAGGAGCAGAATTAAGCCATTTGGCCCATCACGTCTGCTCTGCCATTTGATCATGGCTGATATGCTCCCCATGAGAAAGTGAGGTCTGCAGATGCTGGAGATCAGAGCTGAAAATGTGTTGCTGGAACAGCACAGCAGGTCAGGCAGCATCCAGGGAACAGGAGAATCGACTTTTCGGGCATAAGCCCTTCTTCAGGATATGCTCCGCACCCTAATTTTCCTGCCTTCTCCCCATAACCCTTCAACCATTTACCAAGTAAAAATTTGTCAAACTCCTCCTTAAATTTACTCACTGTCTCAGCATCCGCTGCACTTTGGGGTAGTGAATTCCACAGATTCACAACCCTTTGAGAGAAGTAGTTTCTTCTCAACTCTGTTTTAAATTTGCTATCCCTTATTCTAAAACTATACCTTCTCATCCTAGAATGCACCACAAGAGGAAGCATCCACACCACATTTATTCTATCCATAACTTATATTATCTTAAATACCTCAATTTGATCTCTCCTCATTCTTCTAAATTCCAGAAAGTATAGACCTAAACTGTTCAATCTCTCTTCATACGACAATACCCTCATCTCTGGGATCAATCTAGTGAATCTCCTTTGAACTATTTCCAATGCCACGACATCTTTCCTCAAATAAAGCGACCAAAAGGAATGTCGGGAATAAGAGTGATGAACTTAGAGAATGGATCAGTACTTGGAACTACGAAGTTGTGGCCATAATGGAGATATGGATTTCAGAGGGACAGGAATGGTTTCAGGATGTTCCAGGGTTTAGATATTTCACAAAGAATGGGTGGGGGTAAAAGAGGAGGGGAAGTAGCATTGTTAATTAGAGAGTGATCACAGCTGCAGAAAAGGAGGTTGTTGAGGACGGTTTGTCTACTGAGTCAGTATGCGTGCAAGTCAGTAACAGGAAAGGAGCAGTCACTTTATTGGGTGTTTTTTATAGACCCCCCAATAGCAGCAGGTTGGACAGCAGACCTTGGAAGGGTGCAGATGTAACAGAGTTGTTGTTATGGGTGACTTCAACTTCCCCAAAATTGATTGGAACCTCCTAGGCGCAGATGGTCTGGATGGAGCCAATTTTGTCAGGAGTATCCAGGAAGGATTCCTGACTCAACATGTAGATAGGCCAGCTGGGGGAAGCCATATTGGATTTGGTACCAGGCAACGAGCCGGGCTAGGTGTCAGATCTCTCGATGGGAGAGCATTTTGGTTACAGTGACCACAACTGCCTCACCTTTACTATAGCCATACAGAGGGATAGGAACAGAAAATATGGGAGGGTACTTAAGTGGGGGAGGGGAAATTATACTATTATTAGACAGGAGCTGCGGAGTATAAATTGGGAACAATTGCACAACAAAAATGTGGAGGCTGTTTAAGGAGCACTTGTTGCGAGTGTTGGATAACTTTGTTCCACTGAGCCAGGCAAGGAATGGTAAGGTGAAGGAGCCTTGGATGATAAGAGGAAAAAGAAAGCTTACTTAAGGTTGAGGAATTAAGGATCTGGCACAGCTTTAGAGAATTACAGTGTAGCTAGGAAAGAACTCAAAAATGGTCTGAGGAGAGCTGGGGGGGGGCACGGAAAAGTCTTCACAGTAAGAATTAGGGAAAACCCAAAGGCGTTCTGCACTTACGTGAGGAATAAGAGAATGATCAGAAAGAGAGTAGGGCAAATGAGGGACAGTGGAGGAAACTTGTACCTGGAGTCTGAAGAGGTAGGGGAGGCCCTAAATGAGATTTCTGCTCCAGTATTCACTAGAGAGAGGGACCTTGTTGATAGTGAGAACACTGTGGACCAGGTTAATAGGCTTGAACAGATTGATATTAAGAAATTGGATGTGCTGGAAATTCTGGGAAGCATCAAGATAGATAAGTCCCAGGGCCGGACTAGATATATCCAAGGTTCTTATGGGAAGTGAGGAATGAGATTGCTGCAACACTGGCATTGATCTTTCCTCACTCTCCACAGGAGTAGTACTGGATGATTGGAGGGAGGCAAATGTTGTTCCTCTGTTCAAGAAAGGGAGTTATAATCAGTCTTACATCTGTGGTAAGCAAGGTACTGGAAAGGATTCTGAGAGATAGGATTTATGACTATTTGGAAAAACATAGTTTGATTAAATATAGTCAGCATGGCTTTGTGAGGGGCAGGTTATGCCTCACAAGCCTTATTGAGTTCTTTGAGCATGTGACGAGACAAGCTGACGATGGTAAAGCAGTGGATGTGGTGTATATGGATTTCAGCAAGGCATTTGATAAGGTTCCCCATGATAGACTCATTCAGAAAGTTAGGAGGTATGGGAGACAGGGAAATTTGGCTGTCTGGAAACAGAATTGGCTGGCCAGAAGAAGAGTGGTAGTGGATGGAAAGTATTCCGCCTGGAGGTCAGTGAGCAGTGGTGTTCCGCAGTGATCTGTTCTTGGGGCTCTGCTCTTTGTAGTTTTTATAAATGACTTGGATAAAGAAGTGGAAGGTTGGGTTAGTAAGTTTGCCAATGACACAAAGGTAGGTGGTGTTATAGATAGTGTCGAGGGCTGTTGTAGGCTACAAGACACTGACAAGATGCAGAGCTGGGCTGAGAAGTGGCAGATGGAGTTCAACCTGGATAAGTGAAGTGATTCATTTCAGAAGGTCAAATTTGAATGCTGAATATAGGGTTGAAGACAGGATTCTTGCCAGTGTGGAGGAACAGCGGGATCTTGGGGTTCAATGGACCCGGATTCAATTCCTGCCTCAGGCAACTGTCTGTGTGGAGTTTGCACATTCTCCTTGTGTCTGCGTGGGTTTCCTCTGGGTGCTCCGGTTTCCTCCCACAGTCCAAAGATGTGCAGGTTAGGTGAATTGGCCATGCTAAATTGCCAATAGTAGTGTTAGGTGAAGGTAAATGTAGGGGTCTGGGTGGGTTGCTCTTCAGAGGGTCAGTTTGGACTTGTTGGGCCGAAGGGCCTGTTTCCACACTGTAAGTAATCTAATGTATGTAGATCCCTCAAAGCTGCCACCTAAGTTGATAGGGTTGTTAAGAAGGTGTATGATGTTTTGGCTTTCATTATTGGGGGATTGAGTTTAAGAGCCATGAGGTTTTGCTGCAGCTCTATAATATCCTGGTTAGACCATATTTGGAATATTGTGTCCAGTTCTGGTCGCCTCAATACAAGAAGGATTTAGATGCTTGAGAGAGGGTGCAGAGGAGATTTACCAGGATGCTGCCTGGATTGGAGGGCATGTCTTATGAAGAGGCCTGGATTGGAGGGCATGTCTTATGAAGAGAGGTTGAGTGAGCTAGGGCTTTTCACACTGGAAAGAAGAAGGAAGAGAGGTGACTTGATAGAGGTGTACAAGGTAATGAGAGGCATAGTAGAGTGGATAACCAGAGATTTTTACCCAGGACAGAAATGGCTATCAAGAGGGATCATAAATTTAGGGTGATTGGAGAAACGTATAGGGGAGATGTCAGAGGTAGGTTACTTATGCAGAGAGTGGCGGGTGCGTGGAATGCACTGCCAGCGGTGGTCGTAGAGTCAGAGACATTAGGGACATCTAAGTGGCTGCTGGACAAGTAACTTGAGAGTGTGTAGGTTAGGTTGATCTTAGATTAAGATAAATGCTTGGCACAACATTGTAGGCTGATGGGCCTGTACTGCGCTGTACTGTTCTAAAACTGTGCACAATAGTCAAGTATCTCACCAATGCTTTGTATAGTTGCAACAATACTTCTTTACCTTTATGTTCGAATCCTTTAACTAAAAAAGCCAACATTCCATTCGCTTTCTTTATTACCTGCTGTACCTGCATAGTTTTCATGAGAGTGACTCATGAACAAGGAAACACAGATCCTTCTGCACCGGAGCACCCTGAAGTCTCTCCCAATTTTTTCGACCGCACACTTATTCATGTTAAACTCCATCTGCCGCATTTTGGCCCACTCTCTTAACCTATTTGTAACCATTTGAAAGGTTATTTCTCACTGCAATTTACCATCCCGCCTATTTTTATGTCATCCACAAATTTGGCTCTAGAGTCTTCTATCCCTGTATCCAAGTTGTTAATATAGATGATAAATTGCTGGGGTCCAAGGACTGAACCTTGTGGCATCCCACTAGTTACATCTTGCCATCCAGAAAAAAATTATCCCACCTCTCTGTCTTCTGTCCATCAACTAGTCATCTATCCAAGCTAATAAATGATCCCAATCCGATGTGATCCAATTTTGTGAATTAACCTTTTTTACGGCACTTTATCAAACGCCTTCCAGAAATCCATATATTACAACTACTGAATTCCCATTATCTACTTTGCTTGTTATATCCTTGAAGAACTCTAGCAAATTTATCAAACATGATTTGTCCTTCGTAAAACCATACTGACTCTAATGGCTGGTGATTTGACTTTCCAAATATCCTGATATTGCTTCCTTGATAACTGATTGTAACACTTTCTCAACAACACATGTTAAACTAACTGGTCTGTAATTTCTTACATGTTGTCTTCCTCCCTTTTTGAGTAAGGGCATTACAGTAGCATTTTTCCAATCCACTGGAACCTTTCCTATGTCCAGGGAATTTTGGAATATTGTAACCAATGGCTCCATTATCTCTGCCACCAAATCCTTTAATACCCTAGGATGTAGACCATCAGACCTGGGGGACTTGTCTGCCTTTTCCCTATCAATTGATTGTTCTGTCCTTTTTATAGCCTCTGACTTGTCTGTTCCAATAGGAATGTTAACATCTTTCCTGTAGCAGGGAGACTAGAATTGAATGCATATTCCAGAAGTCGCCGAACCAATGTCCCGTACAGCCATAACATGACATCCCAACTCCCATACTCAATGCACTAACCAATAAAGGCAAGCATACCAAGTGCCTTCTTCATTATCCTGTGACTCCACTTTCAAAGAACTATGAACCTGCAACCCAAGGGCAACATTCCCCATTAAGTGTGTAAGTTTCACCACGATTTGTCTGATCAAAATGCAACATCTCACATTTATCTAAACCTTGGCCCATCTGATCAAGGTCCCATTGTACTCTGAGAAGTGAAGGAAAATGCAGATGAACAAATGAAAATTGGTCTGTGAACAATAAACATTTAATTTCTGTCTACGTGGAAATTCTGTAGAGAATAGAAAATTCTCTCAATAATAACTGTCAGTTATGGCATGGAATGTCCATAGGCTAGTTGAGTACTGTTAAATTATTAATTGTCACTAGCCAAGTTCCATCAACATTTGAATTTGGAGCAGGAGTAGACCATTTGGCTCCTTTGAACGTTTTCTGCTACTTAAAGATAGCAGGAGTGAAAGACATTACAGATATCTCAGAGATGACGAATGGACTACACCAGCTCCTTGGTATCATGGTAGCTCACAAACCTACGAACACAGTTCTTGATTAATATAAAGCATCCTTTACCAACAACCAGCAGAATGAATGTCAAATACAAAATACTCTGCAAGGAATAGGAAGGGTTTGGAGGGATATGGGTCAGGTGCTGGCAGGTGGGACTAGATTGGGTTGGGATAGCTGCTCGGCATGGACGGGTTGGACTGAAGGGTCTGTTTCCATGCTGTACATCTCTATGACTCTATGCCTGCAACAAACATTACATAGGGCAGAGTGGCAGAAAACTAGCCGCTAGGATACATGAGCACCAACTAGCTAACATAAGACACGACCAACTGTCACTAGTATCGTTTCACATAGACAACGAGGGACACCAGTTCAACTGGGACTTTACATCCATCCTGGGGCAAGCTAAACAAAGACACGCACAGGAATTCCTGGAGGTCTGGCACTCAAACCTGAATTCTATCAACAAACGCATCAATTTGGACCCCATTTACCAACCTCTCAGAAAATGAACCAGAAATGATATCTTCTACCACAACAGACCAGGACACATAAATAGAAAGCGGGATAGTACACCAACACTTCGATGGAGGCTCACTGATCATGTTACCTTGCATGGTGACGAAAAGTCTGAAAACAAATCTTCTAGCTCAGCAAGCAAACTTACAACCTAGGCTAGTGCCACCTGCCAGTCATATCCCTCCAAAAACCTATCTAAATGTCTTCTAAACATTGTAACTCTATCCGCATCCATCAGTTCCTCTGGAATTTCATTCCACACATGAGCCACTCTCTATGTAAAAAAATTGCCCTCATTTTAAAAAAAATCTTTCTCCTCTCACCTTAAATATATGCCCCCGTTCTTGAAATCTCTCATCCTAGGGAAAAGACACCTGCCAATCACCTTATTTATACCCCTCAAGATTCTATAAATCTCTATAAGGATAGCCCTCAACCTCCTATCCTCCAGCGAAAAAAGTCCCAGCCTGTCCAGCCTCTCCTTATAACTCAACATTCCTGGCAACATCCTGGTAAATCTCTTCTTAACCGTCTCCAGCTTAAGAATATCCTTCTTATAACAGGGAGACCAGAACTGGACACAGTACCTCAGAAGAGGCATCAACAACATCCTATACAACCTCAACATAATGACTCAACTCAAAGGTCTGAGCAATTAAGGCAAGCATGCTAAATGCCTTCTTAACCACCCTATCTAAGTGTGATGAAAATTTCAAAGAATTATGTACCCAAACCCCTAGTTCTCTACTCAGATTAGCCAGGTCTTATTAAATAGCAGGAAACGTTCAAAGGGGCCAAATGGCCTACTCTTGCTCCTAATTCACATGTTTGGAAGATCTGTAACCTTGGCTGCATGAATATTACTTGAAAGGGTTAAAGATTGGGGGAGGTGAAAGCTGGGACTGGCCACACTTAATTAACTCTTGTCTCTGTGCAGGTGGGGCTACCTGAGGACAACGTGAAGCGCTGTGTGCAGCAGTTGGGTTTAGCTATCGACTACATGCACAATAAGAGCCTGGTTCACCGGGACATAAAGCCAGAGAATGTCCTTCTTTTTGACAAGGAGTGCAGACGGGTGAAACTGTCTGATTTTGGTATGACGCGCAAAGTTGGCTGCAGAGTGAAGCGCATCAGTGGGACCATCCCATACACAGCTCCAGAGATCTGTCAGGCCAACAGGACTGAAGGCTTTTTAGTTGACTGCAGCATTGATGTCTGGGCTTTTGGTGTTCTGATCTTCTGCATGCTGACTGGGAACTTTCCTTGGGAGGCTGCTATGCCATCTGACACATTCTATGAGGAGTTTGTCCGGTGGCAGAGGGGCCGGCTGAATGGGTTTCCCTCACAGTGGAAAAGGTTCACAGATGGAGCCCTCCGAATGTTTCAGAGGCTGCTGGCTGTTGATCCAGAGAAAAGATGTTCTGTCAAGGAAGTGTTTTATTTTCTGAAATGTGACTTGATGGTAGAATTGAGGAGGAGGTCTTCTTATCGATGTAGAACCCATTCGTCTGATAAACCGGCACACAAACACGAGGGAACAACCCCCAACATGCCTACTCCCCTCAGAAGAAGCCTTCTGTCAGAAACAGCAGGTTCCAGATTCACATCCCCATCAACAGAGTCAAGTTCACACCCATCTGGAAGCAGGATGGAGGGAAGACAGGACAAGGGCAAAGGTCGAATGATTGTTGCCACGGCAATTGAAATATGTGTTTAACTTTCCAATCCTCTAGTAGGTGTACACTGTTATGGTGAGACGAGGGGAGAGAAGAATGGTATGCTATAATTTTCAAATCTTTCGATCCTTTAGCTCTGGCAATAAAAACACATCCTGTGGGTGGGTTCGTTGTGCAGGAAGTCCCTCCTCCCATGACCAGTGGTAAAGTTTACAAACTGTTTCAAAGGTGCAAACTACTCTTAGGAGATGGGAGAACCCAGTTAGGTTCAGGTCCTTGATCTTTGGAAACAATGTTCGTGTTCAGCCCAGAGTGATGGTATAAAAATGTCTTATTTTTTTTAGATTCCCTGCAGTGTGGAAACAGGTCCTTTGGCCCAACAAGTCCACACCGACCCTCATTTCCCTCTGACTAATGCACCTAACACTAACATGGCCAATTCACCTGACCTGCACTTCTTTGGACTGTGGGAGGAAACCAGAGCATCCGGAGGAAACTCACGCAGACACGGGAGAATGTGCAAACTTCTCACAGACATTTGCCTAAGGCTGGAATTGAATCTGGGTCCCTGGTGCTGAGAGACAGCAGTGCTAACCACTGAGCCACCATGCTGCCCTGTGAAGATCCTAAATGAAATAAATTCATTAAGACTCAATTCAGTTCTAAGTTGTCATGGAGAAAATTGTCCATAATTTAGCACTATTTGTCATTAAACAGATTGGGAGAAAGTGAGGATTGCAGATGCTGAAGATCGGAGTTGAGAATATGGTACTGGAAAAGCACAGCAGGTCAGGCAGCATCCAAGGAGCGGGAGAATCAACGTTTCAGGCATAAGCCCTTCATCAGAAATGGCTTATGAATGATAAAGGCTTGTATCTGAAATGTCGATTCTCTTGCTCCTCGGATGCTGCCTGACCTGCTGTGCTTTTCCAGCACCACAGTTTCAACTCATTAAACAGATTACCTGGTAACTACATCTGAGGCTATTGTTCAACTGAATTGTGCAGTAAATTGATTATGAAGGATTTTCATGCTCAAGCCTGATTCTGTTTGTTCCTGATGTGTGCCCTTGTTGATTGAGCGTAATGATGCTCAATACAGTTGAGATATTAGATTACTTACAGTGTGGAAACAGGCCCTTTGGCCCAACAAGTCCACATCGACCCACCAAAGCACACCACCCAGACCCATTCCCCTACACCTAACACTACGGGCAATTTTGCATGGCCAATTCAACTAACCTGCACATTTTTGGACTGTGGGAGGAAACCGGAGGAAACCCACACAGACACGTGGAGAATGTGCAAACTCCACACATTCAGTTGCCTGAGGCGGAAATTGAACACGGGTCTCTGGCTCTGTGAGGCAGCAGTGCTAACCACTGTGCCGCTCACTATTCTTTGTTCAGCAACACTCTCCAGAACCTTACCATTAACAGCGTAAGTCCTGCCCTGATTTGCCTTTCCAAAATGCAGCACCTCACTTTAATCTAAGTTAAAATCCATCTGCCACTCCTCAGCCCATTGGCCTATCTGATCTGTCACTCAGTGTAGACTTGTGTCTCTCAATGCCACACTGGGCTTGCCTACTAGGCCTTCAGAGGGAGCTTATGTGCTTAAAACACAGCACATTAGTAATTATCTGCATATTGGTTTTAATGACTTAGCAGACCATTTGGCACAAGAGGCCTAATTATTTTAATTAAACCATTCGGGCATGTTATGATGTACCTCCAGCAGAAGCGGAACTTGAACCCACTCCTTCTGCTCAGAAGCAGGGATGCCGCAACTGCACCAAAAGAGTTCAACACTAGTGTTAATGCTTCTCACAAGTATTCTCACTTGTCCTTTCATCTCATCCAATAAACATGTCTTCTATTACTTTCACCCTCATGTACTTAAAAAAAAGTTGACAATAATTCTATTTTCTGTTGTAATAGGCAACTGTTACAACTGTTACTATACAACAAAACAATTGGCTCCAATATTAAGGATTAATTTATTTTTCTGGACATTACAAATTGTTGAAGATTTGTAAAGTTTATGGAGATGGTCTGATTATAACATCTCTAGAATTTCCAAGAAACATTGCTTTGCGGATGATTGCAGATCAGACTTTTATCTCCAACTTGGGCAAGGCCAAGTCTTCACCTTTGTTACTTGCTTATCGGATTTCACCAGCAGTGTTGACAGTGAGATGTCACACCTCCTCAACAAACTTTTTATTTGATTTTCTAATGCTGTGTGTGTGATTGAGGAAATTTTGGACAGGATTAAATGGGAGCAGTTCCTTGGGATTATGTGTGTGATTACTTTAGATGGTTCCAGCTCTTGTCTCCTTAAGAGCCAACATCCACAAACAGAGCTTTGCTGGTTCATTTGTCTTCAGCAACTTCTGCTCATTGGCCTTTTCATGCATCCAAATACTTCTCTTGTGCCCCTGGAGTACACAGTTAATGAGGCTGACTTTATTCTCGGGTTCACCCTTTGATTGTAAAGACTTCTTTTCACTTATAAAATAGAATATTATATTCTGTTGTCAATGATCTGAAGTCCCACATCTTTATCAGAATATTGGTAAGCTTTTAAGAATTTCAATCATTCTTGCATACAATTTGTTGAAGATCACTGTATCATCCATAAAAATACTAATGATGAGTAGTTAACAAATATATTGTTCAGTTTCATTTTCACTCTTATATTTTTCTGTCGAGTGAGCATGTCAAGGGTTCCAACAACATTGGATTAACAATGGCATTAGTGGGTTGTGTTGCTTGACATTCTTCTTTGTGAATGGAGTCAGTTTTGATTTTGTTCCTCTCTATAGCTATAGATTGTCCAGTTTTCATCCAGTTAAATTAATCCTTTTTGCCCTAATGAAATCATAACTTTCATTTAAAATTTTGGTGCCTGATTTGGACTGTATAGTGTGGTTTTGTCTTCTCTGTTTAAGTTTTCAGCTAACTAACCTTTATATGCCACCTGGTCAAACAGCATAGAGGCATAGAGATGTACAGCATGGAAACAGACCCTTCAGTCCAACTCATCCATGCCAACCAGATATATCAACCCAATCTAGTCCCACCTGCCAGCACCTGGTTCATATCCCTCCAAGTCCTTCCTATTCATATACCCATCCAGATGCCTTATAAATGTTGCAATTGTACGAGCCACCACCACTTCCTCTGGCAGCCCATTCCACACACGCACCACCCTCTGCATGAAAATATTGCCCCTTAGGTCTCTTTTATATCTTTCCCTTCTCATCCTAAACCTATGCCCTCTAGTTCTGGACTCCCCCACCCCAGGGAAAAGACCTTGTCTATTCACCCTATCCATGCCCCTCATGATTTTATAATAGTCTATACCCTCAGCCTCCAACGCTCCAGGAAAAAGAGCCCCAGTCTATTCAACCTCTCCCTATAGCTTAAATCCTCGAACCTTGCCAACATCCTTGTAAATCTTTTCTGAAACCTTTCAAATTTCACAACATCCTTCTGATAGGAAGGAGACCAGAATTGCACACAATACTCCAAAAGTGGCCTAATCAATGTCCTGTACAGTTGCAACATGACCTCCCAACTCCTGTACTCAATACTCTGACCAATAAAGGAAAGCATACCAAACGCCTTCTTCACTATCCTATCTACCTGCGACTTTACTTTCAAGGAGCTATGAACCTGCACTCCAAAGTCTCTTGTTCAGCAACATTCCCTAGGACCTTACCATTAAGTGTATCAGTGCTGCTAAGATTTGCTTTCCCAAAATGCAGCACCTGGCATTTATCTATATTAAACTCCATCTGCCATCCCTCAGCACATTGGCCCATCTGATCAAGATCCCATTGTAATCTGAGGTAATCTTCTTCACTGTCCACTACACCTCCAATTTTGGTGGCATCTGAAAATTTACCAACTTTTCCTCTAATGCTCACATCGAAATAATTTATATAAATGATGAAAGGTAGTGGACCCAGCACCAATTCTTGTGGCATTCCACTGGTCACAGGCCTCCAGTCAGAAAAGCAATCCTCCACCACCAGCCTCTGTCTTCTACCTTTGAGTCAGTTCTGAATCCAAATGTCTAGTTCTCCCTGTATTTCATGAGATCTACTGCTCTGCCCTCATCAATCCTCTTTGTTACTTCTTCAAAAAACTCAAGTTTGTGAGACATGATATCCCATGCCCAAAGTCATGCTGACTATCCCTAATCAGTCCTTGCCTTTCCAAATACATGTACGTCCTGTCCCTCCAGATTCCCTCCAATAACTTGCCCACCATTGACGTCAGGCTCACCAGTTGATAGTTCCCTGGCTTGTCATTATCACCTTTCTTAAATAGTGGCACCACTCACTCTTTATGCCTTTCAGTACTGTTTCAGTTCCTTTCTATTTGTACCCAAGTTTGATGTATGAGCTATGTAAACAACAGATATCTTGATTATCGTCCTGTTATCTGGCGTACTTAGCTTTGTTGATAAACAGAATTGAAAAATTGCTTGATAATAGAGAATTTTGATGAAGTTAGAATCCTATGTTTTTGATGGGCTAATCTTCCTGTGACATTTTGGAATGATGTCATTATTATTTTCTAAATGGCTTTTTTTGCTACCCATCTCTTTCTTGCACTGGATTTGAGTGCTCTACCAATTATGAAACTTTTTGTTCCAACCAGTCTTCTCCTCTTGTTTTTGCAAGGGATTGTTAGTCCCTCGCACCATTACTGTAATGCTTTTGATTAAGCCTATCATACGGGCTGCAGACTCCTCCTTTTACTGACCAATTCATCAACTTATGTCAGTTGGTCATCAAGATCCCTCTTAGTCTGATTATTACTTGAATATAATGTGTAATTTGAGTGCAATCAGTGTCAGCTGTATCTGCATCTAATGGCTCAACCAGTGGAAGAAGGCATTCATCCAAAATCTACTTACTAGTTTTAGATTTCCATGTGTAGAATTTTTCTTATTTATGGCACAGCTCCCTTGAAACTGCTATTCTAATTAAATCAGGACATCTATTTCCTCTTCCAACAATTGAATTATTACTAGATTTTTTTGTTTCTAAGGCAATCCGTTTCTTGTTCTGCAGTGCAACATGTTGATCTCTTGCATGCTGTCTGAATCCCCAATGAAAATTTTTGTTCTTGTTTTCACAGGACAGCCCTCTGCCTTTGCATTTGAATGGTAATCACGGTTTCTACTGCATTTGGTACCATTTTAAATGTTTTAATTTGATGCCTTTTTTCAAGGTGCAGTGAGAACATACCAATACTTTAGTACTTTGGGTTGTGAACTCTAATATCAACTGCATGGTTTAGTTGCACTTGGAATCTGTTTTGTTACCTGCATAATAGGTAGTTTTGGTTGAGTCCGTTGTGGTATTGTGTGTCACCATTTCAGAACTTATGACTTCATTCAGGTTTTCAAGCTTGCATCCTCCAGCTCACTCTCATTTGCTATGCCACCTACTGTCTCTCCAATGACTATGGATCTGACAACTGGATCAGATGCCTTTGGGATAGTTTGTATAATTTTACTGATTTCATATCTTCTTCACTTGTCTGGTGGAAGAGGAGATTGCTAGTCTAGCAGGCTGGATCTAGCAACTTGTTTTTCACACAGTTTACTGCTTACTATGTCTAGTGCACTTAGCAGGATATTATTGTCTGTGATGCACTTCGAGCAGTGTGATTGACATAATAGAACTATCCAAGCATTTTGTTTGAACAAACGTTGCCCCACTTTGTGGGGGCAGTGATCTATGCAGATCACAACCCAAACTGTATCATTGGAAAGTCATTTTAACAAACAAACAATTGCTATTATGAGCAGATGAAGGGAGACTCCATTCACTGTGGTTGGTGAGAACTTGGAAGATGACTGCAGATATTATTAATATCTTTTGACCCCATTTAAGAGAGCCCATAGTCCCTAGATCTGGTCTCATTTGTGAGACAAATATTAGATTAGATTACATTACATTACAGTGTGGAAACAGGCCCTTCGGCCCAACAAGTCCACACCGACTCGCCAAAGCGCAACCCACCCATACCCCTACATTTACCCCTTACCTAACACTACGGGCAATTTAGCATGGCCAATTCACCTGACCTGCTCATCTTTGGACTGTGGGAGGAAACCGGAGCACCCGGAGGAAACCCTCGCAACACGGGGAGAACGTGCAAACTCCACACAGTCAGTCACCTGAGGCAGGAATCGAACCTGGGTCTCAGGCGCTGTGAGGCAGCAGTGCCACCGTGCCGCCCCAATATCTTCCTTTGAATGTTTTAGAGTAATATTCTTTTCCTGTACTAACTTTACAGTTTATGTGGGCATGGTCGTTTTTTTCTTATCTTCCCTCTAACCACATCTCCACCGAATGGTGTTATGTATAATTCCTCTTCTGAAAAATAGTATACAATCCTGAAATTTTTGTATGTGAAAGAAATACTTGCGTTTATATAGGACCTTTCAAAACCACCAGGCATCTCAAATGCTTTGTAGACTGAAGCACTTCTGAAGTGCAGTCACTTTTGTACTATAAGGAATGCAAAAGCAAATTTTGCACAGCAAACTCTCACACAGCAATGTAATTAAGACCAGAAAATCTGTTTTATCCATTATATTGATTGAGGCATAAACTTTGGTCAGAAACAAGGGAGAACTGCCCTACTTTTCTTCAAAATAATGCCATAGAATATTTTACGTTCATTCAAGGAGGTAGATTGGGCTTTAGTTCAATGGCTAAACCAAAATATGACACCTCCAACAGTGCAGCACTCCCTCAGTGCTGGATTGGACCATCAGTCTTGAACTTTGTGATTTAGACTGGAGCAGGATTTGACTCTAGAATCTGTCACTTAGGGAATGCTGCCTAAAGAGCTATATCTGCTGGTAGTTGGTTTAATGGTTCCTTTATTAATTCCCAATTACATTTTTGCTTTTCAAGTTTGCCATTTTGTCTAAAATAAAATGAAGAACTACTATTACTAAAGGTCTGAAACCAAAACAGAAAACCAGGCAAAATGTACCTGGTTGGGAAACTTCTGTGGGATGAAAACAGAATTGACTTATCAAGTCCAGTGATTCTTCAGCAGAACTTGGTGACTCTTCATTAGAATCTAGTCACCAGGCTTGAAATGTTAACTCTGCTTTCTTTCTGTAGATGCTGCCAGACATATTGAATTTCACCAACAATTTCTGTTTTGGTTTGCCATTTTGTCTCTTGATTCCAGTATGAAACAATGAAAAATTAATTGATGGGAAAAAACCATATCTCTAGAATAAGCAAGCTTTTGAGCAGTATCCCCACCATTGCCACCCCCAACCTGAGAATTACTGGTAATATTCCTGCCAGTCACTGCCAGAGTCAAAGAATTGATAGAATAGACTATTAATGGATGTTAACCAGATAGTGGCTATTTGTAAACATGCCATCTTCACATTCCCAAAGAAAACACATTTAGAAAGTGAATCAAATAAAAATCCCTCACCATGGAAGCATCACTCACATGCTCAAACTCAACACAAATTAAGATCGCCCCCTCCCCACCCCAGTAATAACGTGTTGCTGCTATTTAACTGGGGAATTGAGGAACTAACTTTTCATTTTCCCTCACCACCCACTTCTTATTCACCAACATTGCTAACTCTAAGACAGTACCCAGAGGAATGGGATTGCTACTGAACATCAGGGACATATTGTCATGTATTGGGAGAATGGAATTAGCATAAAGATAGAAGACTGAGCAGACAGGGTACTGGAAATGGGAAAAATGCCAAGAAATGATAGGCAGAGCCTTAATCTCAGGGCCAGTCCTGTTGTCCACGAGAAAGGTAAAACTTTTTAATAGTGAAATTGGCTAAGTGGATCACAATATTTAATTCTAGTCTGCAAGGTAAGTTTCGATGTTAGTAACACAGCTCATAAATAACATTATTAATAACTCATTACTTGTGGTTGATATTAATATTTTCAATTAATTACAAGTCTTATTAATACTCATCACTGCAATTTCCATAATGTGTAACAGTTGATGTGTGAAACTTTCCTAATGTGCCCATTTGGTCTGTGAAAATTCCAGCAGTAAATAGAAGTTACAATGTGGAATCAATCCAACTAGGCATTTACCTTCACATAAACACTATAGTTTGTTGAAAATGTTTTGAGCTACTTAATGGGGTGGCACAGTGGCTCAGTGGTTAGCACTGCTGCCTCACAATGCTAGGGACCTGGGTTCAATTTCAGCTTCGGGCGACTGTCTGTGTGGAGTTTGCACTTTCTCCATGTCTGCGTGGGTTTCCTCCTCGTACTCTAGTTTCTTCCCACAGTCCAAAGATGTGGAGGTTAGGTGAATTAGTTAGGGGAGAATGGGTCTAGGTGGGTTACTCTTCGGAGGGTCTTTGGTGGAGTTGCTGGGCTGAAGGGCCTTTTTCAACAATGTAGGAATTCTAATTCTGAAAAAATAAATTGGGTTGCAGTATAGGTCTGTTACTGGCAGTGACCCCAATCTGAAGTGGTAAATTGAAAAAACATGTGAGAAGCATATTAAAGATTCAAGTGAGTTGGATACTTATTTTCCACAAAAGGGTAATTTTAAATAAGTTGTTCTTTGTTTTTTGTACATTTAGGATATAACAGAAATTTGGATCTGGAGGCCAATGGTTCCTACAGGATTTTCTGTCTATTAAAAGTAATGTACAGAAAATGTGAACCATCTTACTTCCTAATATGTGCTCCCTCACAACTAAATCATTAGATTATGAAGAAGAATTTGTAAAATATTTGTAGCAGCACTGATATGTCAACTAGTTTAAGTGACAACTGATTAATAATAGTAAGAATTGCTCTCAATAAATCATGACATGCAAAGTATCAGCATCAATTGGGAGCGTTAGACCTTAAGCTTGGGACATGTCAGCCAGAAGGGCTCATTATTAACAATGGTTGGTATAAAAAAGTACTACCAACAAGTTCTTTCCTGATACCTTGGAAATTATCCAATAAAACAGCAGAATCAAACTAAAGGCATGTTTCAAATTAAATTTCTGATCTGTGCTGAAACAGGTGGTACACTACTGTCAGCCTCAGTGCCCCAAAACAGAAAGATTAGCAAGGGTCCTTGCTCCCAACTGTTCCAACACTGCGTAGATAGCAGTGATGGTGAAGGTCTTCTATTTTTGAATAGTTTACCAATAAATATTCCAAAGTTCATGCATTAGGAATAACCATTGGATAAGGAACAGAGGGGGATATTGAAAATTTACACTTTCAAGCATAGCAAAACATTGAGCACTAAAAGAAAATACAGGCAGTGACTGAAGTCCGAAACTGGTTTTATTTCTGTGCTTACTGTGAATTCTGATAAAGTGGGAGCTTTAAGGATCCTTGCAGAGAAAGCGTCACTGCTATGGGCTGCACAACTTGCAATTTCTCTTTGTTGTTACTCTCTGGAGGCTCCCTGCTTACTTAATGCTTGACCCCACAATAATCAGTTGAGGAAATCAGGTAAAGGGTCCAACCAAACTGTCCAGCTGATTATGTTTAGGGATATAACCTCTGTTTAAGCTTAATGAACTTCACTTAATGTGGAAGTATTAAAATATGGTTTTAACAAGATTAGTATGTCTTCTAAAGGTGTTGTAGAAATTGTAAAGTTTGAGTATAATAATAATTCTTATAACTACAAGTATCATATTTGAAACATACTTTAAAGGAGGGGGTGGTTTTGCAAAGATTACTGTGGTTTGGTTGCCTAGTTACATGTTGTAGAGTTGGAGGTTAAATGACCCATTGGTTTGATTCACCCTAAGCAATCTGGTCACAGCAACCCAGGCAGAACACATTATGACAGACTTTTGTAAGCACAGCATTGTGCTTTGTTTGGTCTGCAACACTGGAAAAGAGTAAACAGAGAATAATTTTAAATAGAGCACTGTTTGTAGAAAGGCCTATAACTGTTAGTGCTGCTGCTAAGGACAGTAGTCCTTTAAAAGTTACTTGTGTATGTTATGCAATAATTTTAGGAGTAGAGCTGTTGTAGATCTATATATAAAAACAATGCTCTTTTACCTCAGTCTGTGATATGTACATACCTCAGTCTCATTGTAGTAGGCAGATAAAATAACTACATAAAAAGTGAACTATAAATTTTGTGGTAAATAATTTGATGCTTGATTTCAAAGACTGCTTTGAAATAGTTTAGCCTTCCCAACAGTGACTCTTCCATGGGTTACAAGAAAACATAAGATAGAAGTAACCTCCTTTGCTATGGTGTAATGCCAGTTTCTCTCATCATTCTGTTGTGGGTTATTTGATTTTACCAGTGAAGGTCCATCCTCTCTTTGTTCACTGATCCTATTATAACCTTCCTAAAACAAATTACTATGGATGCTGGAAATTGGAAATAAAAATATAAAGTAGTGGCAACATCTGTGGAAAAAGAAAGTTAATTTTTTGGTTCTGAGGATAGGTCACAGACTTTACCTGTTAAGTCTGTTTTACTCTCTATACCAGATTGCTAGGCTGCCAGACCCACTGAATATATCCATTGTAACCTTAGTCTAGTATAGTCGGGCTTTAAAGCATTTATTATCTACCTGATTTCATCAGTTCTACTACAAAGCAATTCAACTGTTCTTCACTTGTCCTGAAAGATTGTGATGGAACATTGTAGAGAGAATGTTACCCCTATTTGTATTTAACCCATGCTGTACCTGGTTTGGAGGTTTACAGTGTTGACAATGGTTGTCTGAAATGGGTAAATATTTGATTCTTCAAAACTTACCTCCCTCACCTTCAGCATAAAATAATCTGGATTTTGATTCTGCATTTGATTGGAGTGCACATTTTATTTATTCAATCATCTTGTGCCGATCTGCAGGGTTCAAATTAGTTGAAGGAATTTTCAATTTGGCGAAGTGTGTGTAAAGTCAATTCTGTCTTTGATGGCAAAACCAATATGAATCTAGATTTCAGAATCCCATTCCTTTTCTCTTTCTGTCTCCTCATCCCAGGCTAAGGCTGAAGACCTTGTAAACATTTCTGTGGGAGTTGCTGAAAGGATGTTCCCTTAATCAAATCACAATTCCACCCAGGAATGACCTCTTGTCAGCCCCTTTCTGATTGGAACATCTTCTGTTATAACCATCTGCCAGGGTGGGTGGTGATGAGGGCTTATATCTACTTATATAATATTCATACCAATAATTTGGAATCGCTAAACAGTGTTAAATTTTGCTTTCAAAGACCATTTGTTGTTAAAAATAGCAATGGATATGGGATCTTGAGCAAGCCGCCATTGATTAGCATCAGGTTTGTTCCACATGCAATACACTGCCATTTGAAAAGTTAAGAATCATATTGGTATTATTAATTCAGGGAATAAATTAATTCCCAAAAAATAAATAAAGGCCCCGACTCCCATTAATACCTCTAGATACGTATGTGCTTTGTAGATAATGTGCACATATTGATATCTAACCTAATTGAGGCTGTTGCCTTTGCATAATAGCACACGTTATTGATGTTGAAGAAATTGCCAGCCCTATGGCTGAACACTGAGTCGTGAGTAGGTGCTATTCTGATGACTGTTAATGCAATGTTAAGCATATACAATCAGACCTCATAGTTTAATGTATATGTAGAATGTGAATCATTGATATGTTGTCCTGAGGGTCCTGGAGTGTTATATGGTCAATGACCTGCTCTCAGTAGTGTTGGCAATGATTCTTCTGCTCTGTAGAATTTCTCCATGTTTCTAACCAAATAGAATAAAAGATGTGATTTGAAATAAAGCTTGCACTTTGACTTTCTGTGTTCTTACTTTTTGCTGTTACTAGTGATGATTTGACAAAATGATGCACAGAGTTTATAGAGAAAACCTTTCATAGTTGAGGGGAAATATTGTCTGGGATTTAGCAAGTTAACTCTGATCATCTTCATATACCACCATGGAGTCTTGCATATCCACCTAGTTTGCTGGGTCCTTAGGAAAGACAATATCTCTGATGCTAAAATGAAGTAATCCTCCAGTACTATTCAGGCACATAAAAATGTATTATGTCCTCAGAGAACATAATGAAATTTGATTCTCCCAAAAAATTATTTTTACCTTTATTGACTATCCTGGTACGTTGTACTTACAGTGCACAGTACCTCTAAGGTAGTGAGATTAGTTAAGTCAGGAAATAAGATTTAGGGAACCTGTGAATGACTGGAACTCTGGATGTATACTGGGCTTAATCCCCTGGTTCTCTTTTAAATAAATTAGTTCATAGATCCCAATTAGCTTCTAATTTATTATTCATTACCTTAAGTGGGTTAATGAATACGACTGTAATTAACCAGTGTGTTAAAAAGGTACAGAAAGAATTAAAATTCCTAGGTTTTAAAAATGCTCATGACTTTATCCAGTTCATTTGTTTTAGCTGCAAAAAACATATAGTTACATTATAAATAAAGGCAAAATACTGTAAATTCTGGAAATCCAAAACAAATGGTAGCATCTGTGAACTTGGAAGAGTTATACCAGATTTGAAACGTTAACTCTGTTTCTCTTTCCACAGATGTTGCCAAACTTGCTGAGCTTCTCCAGCATTCTTTGTGTTTGTTATAGATACATTACATTCATTCCTATTCATTATTGAAGAATAATGCAAACTTAGCCATTTTATAGAAGGTGTAATAGTTAAAACTGTATAAATTGTGCTGGGTTAGTGGATAATTAACATAATACTTTAAACAAAACAGCTTGTTATAAACATGTAATCTGATTCAGTCACCCGACAATCTAGGATTGCAATAAAACTCTAGATTGAATCTGTTGCCTACTGCAATACACAGGTCTCAGCTGTACATAACCATGCTATTCTGCTACTGACAACCAGCGTAGCAATTGCTGTTTATAAGTTGTGCTGTGGCTCCACTTTTCCCCTCTAATGTGTAGATTTTGTATTATAAATAGAGGGTTGGTGGCAGTTCTTTTGTTCATCTGGGGTTCTCACAAATTGCAGACAGAAATTAAAGAACTACTGGGAATGGAAGGTGTGTCATTTTACAGCCTTAAGTGAAAAGAAAGTCTATTTCACATTTAAAAAAAAAGTTTCTGTTTGACAGTTTTAGCAATGGTGAAGTTATGAGTGTTCCATTTAGTGAAGATTATAATAATGATGCATTACTTCAGTATATCATGATAGAGAATCATTACTCCATTATATCTTCAACCACCCACAAATGGAAATACAATAATAGGGATTCACTGGACAAAAATTACAACATGCGCATGAAGCAGATCAATAATCATGTTATGGAAAAGCAGAATGTTAATGTATAATTTCAATATTGTGAAATAGAAATGAAATACCCAAAATGTCATATCAGAATCCCATATTCTCAAATATGACAGAAGAAATGCATCATCTCATACTACAGGAAAGAAATGAATTATTCTCAATATTTCATAATGGCATTTCAATACTGCGGCATGCCATAAAGTCATAGACTAAATCAGAAAATGTAATGTGGGTAGATTATTTCAGTGTACAAATGCAAGTTTAATTGTCATGTAGAGAATCAATATTTTTTCTCACTGAATTGCACAATGTCCATAACCGAATTAGGAGTTAAGCATTCCAATACACTGCAGTGGAAGGAACTCTACAATTGACTGCCATGGAGTGAGACTTTTCCAGTGCATTCTCCAAGGGGATTTACTCTTCGGTACATAGACACATCATATTTCAAAGGTTGTACAAAAGACTTAACAGAGGGTAATAAAGCTGGAACTTTCCAAAACACTTTAATAAGGATGAAGGTTTCTAATAAACTGTAAAAAGAATGGATCTCTAAATAATGACATCTCATAAATGGACTCGAATAAGAATAGAACTCACCAATAGACCATAATCAGCATAGAACTCAAAATGGACTGTAATAGGATGAAACTCATCAATGTACTCGTCAAAGGAGGCAAATGTAACGTTGACATTTATTTTGAGAGTACTTGAATATAAAAACAGGGATATACCTCTGAGGCTCTATAGGGCTCTAGTCTGACCACATTTTGAGCACTGTGTGCAGTTTTGGTCCCATTTCTCAGAAAGGATGGACTGGCCCTGGAGCATCTTCAGAGGAAGTTCACAAGACAGGAATGAAAACCTGAACATACGGGGAACGTTTGAGGACTCTGAGTCTAACTTGATGGAGTTGAGAAGGATGAGGGGGGATCTAATTGAAACTTACAGAATACTGAATGGCCTAGACAGAGTGGATGTTGAGAAGATATTTCCATTGACAGGAGAAGTGAGGACATGAGGGCACAGCCTTTTAGAATGAAGATAAGGAGAAACTTTTTCACCCAGAGAGTGGCGAATCTGTGGAATTCATTGCCACAGAAGGCTGTGGAGGCCAGGTCATTGAATATATTTAAGATTGGGTTCTTGAGTATTGAGGGGATCAAGGGTTATGGGGAAAAAGTGGGAGAATGAGATTGAGAAACTTATCAGCCATGACTGAATTCTGGAGCAGACTCGATGGGTTACATGGCCTAATTTCCACTCCTATGTCTTATGGTCATATGATACTAGAACAAGGGTGGAATCCATCAAAAGACTGCAATAAGGATAGAATTCATAAGTGAATGTAATAAGGATGGAAGAACTAGTAAGAATGGAGTTCAACAATGAAGTTCAGTAATATGGATGGAGAAAGTGAGGACTGCAGATACGTGACAGTCAGAGTCGAAAAGTGTGGCACTGGAAAAGCACAACAGGTCAGGCAGCATCCAAGGAGCAGGAGAGTCAACTTTTTGGATATAAGCCCTGCATCAGGAATGTAGGGGATGGCTGAGAGATAAATAGAAGGGTGGGGGTGTGGCTGGAGGGAAGGTAGTTAAGAAGGCGATAGGTAGATGCAGGAAGGGGGTGATTGTGATAGGTCAGTAGGAAGGAAGATGGACAGATAGGGCAGGTGAAGAGAGCAGTGTCGAGTTGAAGGGTTGGATCTGGGATGAGGTGGGGAGAGATGAGATTTGGATACTAGTGAAGTTGATGTGAATGCTGTCTGGTTGAAGGGTCCAAAGGTGGAAGATGAGGTGTTCTTCCTCCAGTTGTCAGGCGGCTTGGATTTGGCGGTGCAGGAGGCCAAAGACTTGCATGTCCTTGGTGGAGTGGGAGGAGATGTCAAAATGTTTGGTTATGGAGCAGTGGGGTTGTTTGCTGCGTGTGTCCCAGAAATGCTGCCTGAAATGCTCTGCAAGTCGGTGTCCTGTCTCCCTGATGTACAGGAGACCACATCGAGAGTAACAGACACAGTAGATATGGTGGGTGGATGTGCAGGAATATGGATGGTACATTCAACACTGATTACTCCAATTGACTGAAATAAGATGGTACAGTGCAAGGTGGATAGAATTATCCAATCTAGAACAACAAACACCAAATTCTCCAATGCAATGTAATTAGGATGGAACTAGTTCATATACATAAAATAGCAAGAACTTGTAGATGTTCAAGATGGTTGTAGAGTTGCAGGGCTGAAACTGAGGCTCGTCCCCTTTCCTCTGCTTTCTTTCTTTTAATGTTCTTTTTGCTTTTGCTCTTTTTCTTTAGTCTAAAGCCTGGAGAGTGGTGGGTGGATGCCTCCAGTGGCAGCATCAACAATGCCAGGATGACCTGGACACGGCTCTACCCCAGCCTGGGGTCTCCCGGTGACCAAGAGGAAGTCCCAGGCTGACTCCTCAGCCCAGACTCACAGGCTCAATCAAGGCTCCAGGTCTGTGGTTAGGCTCTGGCACCTGAAGGAGAGGTAGCATTGGTGAAAGGGACAGCGGAGGACCCCGACAACTGATGACTGGCAGCAGAGTCTGGAGGAGCATCAGATGGGGACAGGAGGAATGAAACCCACACATTCCCTGGCCCCTGCCTCCAGCTCGGGTGTGGCAGTTTTGTTTGTCGCAGCGGTGGAAGCCGTAACTGGCACCCAGGGCCATGACAGAGATCCTGGAACCCACTACAGAGACTCCAGCCAATATGAAGCAGTGACTGGAGGTGCAGTAGAGGAGGAACAAGAAGAAGACTGCAAGATGAACTCTATTGCAGTAAAATCTTGCATTATATTCACTGGTTGAACATGGCACCAGAGTATGGCAACACCTTGCGTATAAACATGTGACAAAACACTTATCACTGTATTTTTTATGTACATGAGGAGGCTAGCATGAGCAAGATTAACCATGGTTAATGTTGCACTATGGGGAAGGATGGGGGCTGGATCTGGGTAGGATGCTCTTTAGAGAGGCGGTGCAGACTTGATAGGCCAAAATGCCTCTTTCCGCACTGTGGAGATTCAATGATTCACTGGAATGCAATATAGGAAGATTTCAATAGTGCAGCATGCTGTTACATGAGTAAGTGAGAGGAGCTTGCGACTAATCACTCAAAATGACAACTGACCTATCATGTTGCATCATGCTTCAACTCACAATACTTCAATGATGACTAATATACTGTAAGGGAGTTTTGCGGGAGGATTTAAACTAGTAAAGTAGGGGGTGGGACACACATGGAAATAGTGAGGAAATAGATCAATGTGAGACTGGTACAGTTGGCGAAAGCAGCCAGTCAAACAATCAGGGCAGGCAGGAACAAAGCAGAGAACAAGATAGGACTGATAAATTAAACTTTATTTATTTCAATGCAAGAGGCCTCACAGGACAGGATATCATAGCAATTACAGAAACATGGTTCAGGGATGGACAGGACTGGCAGCTTAATGTTCCAGGATACAAATGCTATAAGATGGATAGGAATGGGGGCAAGAGAGGAGGGAGAGTGGCATTTTTGATAAGGGCTGGCATTACTGCTGTGCTTAGGGAGGATATTCCTGGGAATACGTTCAGGGAAGTTATTTGGGTGGAACTGGAAAATAAGAAAAGGATGATCACCTTATTGGGATTGTATTATAGACCCCCTAACAGTCAGCAGGAAATTGAGAAACAAATTTGTAAGGAGATCTCAGCTATCTGTAAGAATACTAGGGTGGTTATGATAGGGGATTTTAAATTTCCGAACATAGACTGCCATAGTGTTAAGAGTTTAGATGGAGAGGAATCTGTTAAGTGTGTACAAGAAAATTTTCTGATTCAGTACGTGGATTTACTGCATAGAGAAGGTGTAAAACCTGACCTACCCATGGGAAGTAAGGCAGGGCAGGTGATTGAGGTGACAGTGGGGCCAGAGACCAGGAATTTAAGAGCTTTAAAATAGTGATGGAAAAGAATTGACCGGATCTAAACGTTGAAGTTCTAAATTGGAGAAAGGCAAATTTTAATGGTCTTAGGCAAAAATTTCAAAAGCTGATTGGGGGCAAATGTTAGCAGGTAAAAGGACGGCTGGAAAATAGGAAGCCTTCAGAAATGAAAAAACAAGAGTCCAGGGACAGTACATTCCTGTTAGGATGAAAGGAAAGGCTGGCAGGTGTAGGGAAAGCTGGATGACAAGATAAATTGAGGGTTTGGTTAAGAGAAAGAAGGAGGCATATGTTGGGTACAGACAGGAGAGATCGAGAGAATCCTTAGAAGAGTATAAAAGCAGTAGGAGTATTATTAAGAGGGGAATCATAAGGGCAAAAAGGGGACTTGAGGTAGCTTTGCCAAATAGGGTTAAGAATAATCCAAAGGGCTTTTATGGGTGGCATGGTGGCTCAGTGGTTAGCACTGCTGCCTCACAGCACCAGGGTCCCAGGTTTGATTCCAGCCTCAGGTGGCTGTCTGTGTGGAGTTTGCACATTCTCCCTGTGTCTGCATGGGTTTGCTCCGGTTTCCTCCCACAGTCCAAAGACGTGCAGGTCAGTGAATTAGCCATGCTAAGTTGCCTATATGTTAGGTGCATTAGTCAGAGGGAAATGAATCTAGGTGGGTTACTCTTTGGAGGGTCCGTGTGGATTGGTTGGGCCGAAGGACCTGTTTCCACACTGTAGGGAATCTAATCGGAATAAAAAATACATTAAGGACAAAAGGGCAACTAGAGAGAGAATAAGGCTCCTCAAAGATCAATAAGGCAGCCTACGCGTGGCGCCACAGGAGATGGGGGTGATAATAAACAAATATTTTGCAGTAATGTGGAGAAAGACATGGAAGATCTTGAATGTGGGGATAGTCACAGGTGAGGTGTGACAATACTGGAGATGGGCTTACGTTGTGCCACTATTGAAGAAAGGTGGTAAGGAAAAGCCAGGGAACTACAGGTCAGTGAGCGTGACATTGGTGGTGGGCAAGGTGTTGGAGGGTATCCTGAGGGACAGAATTTTCATGCATTTGGAAAGGCAAGGACTGATTAGAGATAGTCAGCATGGCTTTGTGCGTGGAAAATCATGTCTGACAAACTTGATTGCGTTTTTTGAACAAGTAACAAAGAGGATTAATAAGGGCAGAGGAGTTGATGTGATCCATATGGACTTCAGTAAGACATTATCGAGGAGAAAGTGAGGTCTGCAGATGCTGGAGATCAAAGTTGAAACTTTATTGCTGGAACAGCACAGCAGGTCAGGCAGCATCCAGGGAACAGGAGATTCGACGTTTCGGGCACAGGCCCTTCTTCAGGAATGAGCAGAGAGTGTTCAGAATCCCCAAGTGGAAAATGAAGTGTTGTTCTTTGAACTTGCGTTAAGGAACACTGCAACAGATCTGGGACAGAAATGTTGGTGTAGGAACACAGTGGTGTGTTGAAGTGGAGGCAGTGGGAAACTCTGGGTCATGTTTTACAGACAGAGTGTAGGTGTTCAGCAAAGCGGTCATCAAATCTGTGTTTCATCTCCCCCGATATACAGGAGACCACATTCTGAGCAGTGAATGAAATAAATGAGTTGAGAGAAGTGCAGGTAAGCTGCTGCTTCACCTGGAAGGTGTGCCTGAGGCCTTGGATACTGAGGTTGGAGGAAGTAAATCGGCAAGTAAGTCACCTTGTGCAAGACCAACCCCTTCCCACAAGGTTGGGTCGGTGAGGGGTGTGGATCTGACAATGGAGTCGCGGAGGGAGTGGTCTCTACGGAAAGCTGATAGGGGAGGGGAGGGAAATATATCCTTGGTGCTGGGGTCTGTTTGGAGGTGGCGGAAGTGACGGCGGATGATGCGCTGTACATGGAGATTGGTGGGGTGGTAGGTGAGGACCAGTGGGTCCAGCAATAAAGTTTCAACTTCAGTAAGACATTAGACAAGGTTCCTCATTGGAGACTGGTTAGCAAGGTTAGATCTCATGGAATACAAGGAGAACCAGCCATGTGTATACAGAACTGGCTCGAAGGTAGAAGAAAGAGAGTGGTAGTGGAGGGTTACTTTTCAGACCAAGGGTCCTTGACCAGTGGTGTGCCACAAGGATCAATGCTGGGTCCACTGCTTTTCATCATTTACATAAAGATTTAGGCACATAGGAGGTATAGTTAATAAGTTTGCAGATGACACCAAAATTGGAGGTGTAGTGAACAGCGAAGAAGGCTACCTCAAAGTACAACGGGATCTTGATTAGAGGGGCCAATGGGCCGAGGAGTGGCAGATGGAGTTTAGGTATATGTGAGGTGCTGCGTTTTGGGAAAGCAAATCAGAGCAGGACCTATACACTTAATGGTAAGGTCCAAGGCAGTGTTGCTGACCAAAGAGGCCTTGGAGTGCAGGTTCATAGTTCCTTGAAAGTAGAGTCGCAGGTAGATAGGATAGTGAAGAAGGGATTTGGTATGCTTTCCTTTACTGGTCAGAGTACTGAGTATAGGAGTTGGGAAGTCACGTTGCGGCTGTGCAGGAAATTGGTTAGGTCATTTTTGGAGTATTGCGTGCAATTCTGGTATCCTTCCTATCGGAAGGATGTTGTGAAATTTGAAAGGGTTCAGAAAAAATTGACAAGAACGTTGCCAAGGTTGGCGGATTTGAGCTATAGGAGAGGCTGAATAGGCTGTGGTAATTTTCCCTGGAGCGTCGGCGGCTGAGGGGTGACCTCACAGAGGTTTATAACATCATGAGGGGCATGGATAGGATAAATAGACAAGGTCTTTTCCCTGGGATGGGGGAGTCCAGAACTAGAGGGCATAGGTTTAGGGTGAGAGGGGAAAGATGTAAAAGGGACCTAAGGGGCAAGTTTTTCACACAGAGGGTGGTGCATGTAAGGAATGAGCTTCCAGAGGAAGTGGCGGAGGCTGGTACAATTATAGCATTTAAAAGGCATCTGGATGGGTATATGGCCCCTGGTCCTCGCTGTCATTCCTCCCACTCCATCTTCATTCTTTCGGCGGCAGTTGGAGTGGGAGGAGTGACAGTGAGGACCAGAGGCCAAATGGGAAGGCACATTTTAAAAGATATAAAAGCTTACCTCGTATACAGGCGGAGCACACCCTGAGCAGGAGCAGACACGGAACTGCTGGGTAAGTGAGACTTTATATTTGGGTGGTTGCTTTACCGGAAACATTACTCGGGTAGTGTTTCCCACCCGTCCTCCTCCTCTAACCAAAAAAAAGGTTCTGTGTGCCGGGTTGGTAAGCTAACTAGTTTCTTTTTATTAGTTTTTTTCTGTAGTCTTGTTGGGAATTTAGAATAGTGGGAATGGAGGTTAGGGCAGTTGAATGTTCCTACTGCAGAATGTGGGAGATAAGGGTCACTGCTGACTACATCTGTGGGAAGTGCACCCAACTCCAGTTCCTCGAAAACCGCATTAGGGAATTGGAGCTGGAGCTGGATGAACTTTGGATCATTCAGGAGGTGGAGAGGTTATTGAGATGAGTTACAGGCAAGTAGTTACACCTCAGGTAAAAGAAGGCAGATGGGTTACCGTTAGGGGACGGAAAGGGAACCGGCAGGCAGTGCAGGGATCCCCTGTGGCCGTTCCCTCAACAACAAATATACTATTTTGAATATTGTTGGGGGGGAACGACTTACCAGGGGTAAGCAATGGGGCACAGAACTCTGGCATACTGTCTGTCCTTGTGTTCAATAGGGAAGGGTGGAGATGAGCAGTCATTGGAGACTCCATAGTTAGGGGGACAGATAGGAGGTTCAGTGGGAACGAGAGAGATTTACAGTTGGTGTGTTGCCTCCCGGGTGCCAGGGTTCATGATGTCTCTGATCATGTTTTTGGGATCCTTGAGGGGGAAGGGGAGCAGCCCCAAGTTGTCCCATAGGCACCAACAACATAGGTAGGAAGAGAGATGGGGATTTAGGGCAGGAATTCAGGGAGCTAAGGTGGAAGCTTTGAGCTAGAACAAAACAGAGTTGTATCTCGTTTGTTGCCCATGCCATGTGCTAGCGAGCCGAGGAATAGGGAGAGAGAGGAGTTGAACACGTGGCTACAGGGATGGTGCAGGAAGGAGAGTTTTGGATTCTTGGATAATTGGGTCGCTTTCTGGGGTAGGTGGGACCTCTACAAAGAGGGTGGTCTTCACCTGGACCAGAGGGGTACCAATATCCTGGGGACGAAATCTGCTCATGCTCTTTGAGTGGGTTTAAACTAATTCAGCAGGTGGATGGGAACCGAAATTGGAGTTTGAATATATAGGCGGTTGAGAGTAGTGAAGTCAGAACTAAGATTTCAAGATCGCAAGAAGGCACCAGCAAGCAAGAATTTGGTTTGAAGTGTGCCTTCTTCAATGCCAGGAGTATCCAGAATAAGGTGAGTGAACTTGCAGCATGGGTTGGTACCTGGGATTTCGATGTTGTGGACATTTCAGAGACATGGGTAGAGCAGGGACAGGAATGGTTATTGTAGGTTTGGGGATTTAGATATTTCAGAAAGATGATATTGGGTGGCAGAGTGGCTAGCACTGTTGCCTCACAGCACCAGGGTCCCAGGTTCAATTCCAGCCTTGGGTGACTGTCTGTGTGGAGTTTGCACATTCTCCCTGTGTCTGCGTGGGTTACCTCCCACTATCCAAAGATATGCAGGTCAGGTGAATTGGCCATGCTAAATTGCCCATAGTGTTAGGTGCATTAGTCAGAGGGAAATGGGTCTGGGTGGGCTACTCTTCGAAGGGTCGGTGTGGACTGGTTGGGCCGAAGGGCCAGTTTCCACACTGTAGGGAACACAGAAAATGGTAAAAGAGGGGATGGTGCGGCATTTTAGTCAAGGACATTATTACGGTGGCAGAATGGACGTTTGAGGACTCATCTACTGAGGCAGTATGGGCTGAGATTAGAAACAGGAAAGAAGTTACCCTATTGGGAGTTTTCTATAAGCCTCCAAATAGTTCCAGAGATGTAGAGGATAGGATAGCAACGATGATAGAAGCGAGAGTGACAGGGTCGTTTTTATGGGGGACTTTCACTTTCCAAATATTGACTGGGAATACTATAGTTCAAGTACTTTATATGGGTCAGTTTTTGTCCAATGTGTGCAGGAGGGTTTCCTGACACAGTATGTAGACAGGCCAACAAGGGGGTGAGGCCACATTAGATCTGGTACTGGGTAATGAACCTGGCCAGGTGTTAGATTTGGAGGTTTGTGAGCACTTTGATGATAGTGACTACAATTCAGTTATGTTTACTTCAGTGATGAAAAGCGATAAGTAGACACCGCAGGGCAAAAGTTATGGCTGGGGGAAAGGCAATTATGATGCAATTAAGCAAGATTTTAGATGCATAGGATGGGGAAGGAAACTGCAGGGGATGGGCACAGTTGAAATGTGAAGCTTATTCAAGGACCAGCTACTGCGGGTCCTTGATAAGTATGTACCAGTCAGGCAGGGAGGAAGTTGTCGAACATGGGAGCCATGGCTTGCTAAGGAAGTTGAATCTCTTGTCAAGAGGAAGAAGAAGGCTTATGTTCAGATGAGATGTGATGGCTCAGTTAGGGTGCTTGAGAGTTACAAGTTAGCCAGGAAAGACCTAAAGAGATAGCTAAGAAGAGCCAGGAAGGGACATGAGAAGTCATTGGCAAATAGGATCAAGGAAAACCCTAAGGTTTCTATAGGTATATCAGGAATAAAAGAATGACTACAGTAAGCTTAGGGTCAATGAAGCATAGTAGTGGGAAGTTGTGCATGGAGTCAGAGGAAATAGGGGAAGTGTTACATGAATACTTTTCGTCAGTATTCACACTAGAAAAAGACAACGTGTTTGAGAAAAATACTGAGATACAGGCTACTAGACTTGATGGGATTGAGGTGCATAAGGAGGAGGTGTTAGCAATTCTGGAAAGTGTAAAAATAGATAAGTCCCCTGGGCCGGTGGGGATGTAGACGAAAGTGAGGACTGCAGATGCTGGAGATCAGAGTCAAGATTAGAGTGTAGTGCTGGAAAAGCACAGCAGGTCAGGCAGCATCCGAGGAGCAGGAAAATCGATGTTTTGGGCAAAAACCCTTTAGAAATGATCCTGGTTGGGATTTATCCTAGGATTCTCTGGGAAGCCAGGGAGGAGTTGCCAAGCCTTTGGCTTTGATCTTTATATCATCATTGTCTACAGGAATAGTGTCGGAAGACTGGAGGATAGTAAATGTTGTTCCCTTGTTTAAGAACCCTGGAAGTATAGACCTGTGAGCCTTACTTCAGTTGTGTGTAAAGTGTTGGAAAGGGTTACAATAGATAGGATTTATAATCATCTAGAAAGGAATACATTGATTAGGGAGAGTCAACACTGTTTTGGGAAGGGTAGGTTATGCCTCACAAACCTTATTGAGTTCTTTGAGAAGGTGACCAAACAGGTGGATGAGGGTAAAGCAGTTGATGCAGTGTATATGGATTTCAGTAAGGCATTTGATAAGGTTCCCCATGGTAGGCTATTGCACAAAATACGGATGCATGAGATTGAAGGTGATTTAGCAGTTTGGATCGGAAATTGGCTAGCTGAAAGTAGACAGAGAGTGGTGGTTGATGGAAAATATTCATCCTGGAGTTCAGTTACTAGTGGAGTACCGCTAGGATCTGTTTTGGGTCCACTGTTGTTTGCCATTTTTATAAATGACCTGGATGAGGGCATAGATGGATGGGTCAGTAAATTTGTGGATGACACTAAGGTCGGTAGAGTTGTGGATAGTGACAAGGATGTTGTAGTTGACATAGATACATACATAAGCTGCAGAGCTGGGCTGAGAAGTGGCAAATGTAGTTCAATGTGAAAAAGTGTGAAGTGATTCACTTTGAAAGGAGTAACAGGAATGCAGAGTACTGGATTAATGGTAAGACGCTTGGTGTAGATGAGCAAGAGAGATCTCGGTGACCAGGTACATAGATCCTTGAAAGTTGCTACCCAGGTTGATAGGGTTGTTAAGAAGGCATACAGCATGTTAGCTTTTATTGGTAGAGGGATTGAGATTCGGAACCATGAGATCATGCTGCAGCTGTACAAAATTCTGGTACGGCCACATTTGGAGTATTGCATATAATTCTGGTCACTGCATTATAGGAAGGATGTGGATTTGGAAAGGGTTCAGAGGAGATTTACTAGTATATTGCCTGGTATGGTGGGAAGGTCTTATGAGGAAAGACTGAGGAATTGCAGCTGTTTTCGTTAGAGAGAAGAAGGTTGAGAGGTGACTTAATTGAGACATATAAAATAATCAGAGGGTCAGATAGGGTGGACAGTGGGAGCCTTTTTCCTCGGATGGTGATGGCTAGCATGAGGGGACATAGCTTTAAACTGAGGGGTGTTAGATATAGGACAGATGTCAGAGGTAGTTTCTTTACTCAGAGAGTAGTCAGGGTGTGGAATGCATTGCCTGCAACAGTAGCAGACTCACCAACTTTAAGGGCAATTAAATGGTCATTGGGTAGGCATATGGACGAGAATGGAATAGTGTAGGTTAGATAAGCTTCAGATTGGTTCCACAGGTCGGCGCAATATTGAGGGCTGAAAGGCCTGTGCTGTGCTGTGTTGTAATGTTCCATGTTCTATGAATAGGAAGGGTTTAGAGGGATATGGGCCAGATGCTGGCAAATGGGACTAGATTAGATTAGGAAAACTGGTCTGCATGGATAGGTTGGATCGAAGGGTCTGTTTCTGTGCTATACATCTCTATGAATCAACTAGCCACGAAACGACACGACCAGCTATCCTTAGTAGCCACACACGCAGACAACAAGCAACATGAATTCAACTGGGACAACACTACTATCATAGGGCAAGCCAGACAGAGAACAGCCAGGGAATTCCTAGAGGCATGGCATTCATCCACAAACTCCATCAACAAACACATCGACCTGGACCCAATATACCAATCACTACAGCGGACAGCTGAAACTGACAACCGGAAGCGGCAGGGACAGACCACTATAAACACCGGAGGAAACATCAAAGAAGCGCTTCACAGGAGGCTCCCAAGCACTGATGATGTCGCCTAGCCAGGGGACGAAACGTTTGCAACAAAAACTTCCAGCTCGGCGAACAGAACCACAACATCTCTATGACTCTACAAGGCAGAACGTCAGTAGAGAAGGAAGACATTCCACTACCTCATGGGAAATCCTGCCACATTTGCACAATAATCTATGGATTGAAAACTGAGCTGTTCAGTCAGATTAAGACACATGACAGTACTCATGGTCCTGAGTAGCTACCACCCTCAAATCAGTGGATAGTCAGCAATAGAAGTACTGTGTAACAACAATTGTAAAACAAGCTAAAATTATTTGTTTATTTAATTGTTTCAATTTGCACTGAAAACCAAATTATAAACAACATTTCAACTATACTGACAGACTAACAGGTGAAGTGCTATAAACAGGACAAAAGGGATTTCTTCTCAAGACTGAGGTGATCATGAGGAAGTTCTGAACATTAAGTATTGAATAAATCTCACTCAAATTCCAAACCAGTTTAATTTTCTGAATCTGACTGTAAACCTTTAATCAATGCCAAAATCAGCGAGATATAATTAATCTTAAAGTAACATTTTCAGCAAAGGCACCAATCAATTCCAAAATGCATAATGTTCACCCAGCTCTTCTGTCATTCCAGCTGAAAGCAGATACCACAACACATATTGGGAACCAAACGGAGCTTCCCCTGAAACTATTAAGCTAACATCACAAAGGCTTTGCAAAACGTAAACCATGAAATCCACAGTTATAGTGGGCGCTTCGTACAAGGACATCCCATTTGCTGCTCAGTCAGTCAGAAAATATTCATCTGCTGTTTATATTCTTCATGGATCACAGGATTTATGACTACTTTGGATAAAAGAAGACAAGCTTTTCAAATACAATAGAACCAAGCAGAAAACACAAGCTAATTTCAAATTGTGTGTGAAAAGTTATGTTTCAGAAAGAGATGGTTAGGATTGACTATTTCAGAGAAAGCAAACTGAAAAAGAAGCTTTTCAGTGACTGGTCATTAAGTACTAATTCTCTATTCGCTCCAGCGATGTCAGCACATGGTTGTGGAGTAGGTTTAAACATTCTGTGAACTCACTTTAGATTAAAAGCAGTACAATAGCATTAATCATCTACAAACATTTTTTTTCATAACAAGGAAGATAAAATAATGCAAAACACAACCCTAGAAAGACAGAGGCAGCCAATGTGTGGGAACATCTCTGCCTGCAAAGTTCCCTCTATGTTGCATACCAACCTGACTTGGAACTTTATTGCTGTTCCTTAACGATTACTGGGTCAATATTGTGGAATTGTAAAAACTGTGTACGTGTCCACAAGACACAGACTACAGTGTTTCAAGTGGGTAACTCAACAAAAACTTCAAGGACACTTAGGAATTGACAATAAATGTGGCATTGCCGACTACAAACACATTTCAATTAAATTTTAAAAAATGAGTCAGGAGGTGATGACCTAAGGTATTATTGGTGGACTGTTAATCCAGAGACGCAGGTAATGTTCAGGGCACCCAGGTTTGAATCCCATCAAGGCAGGTGGTAGAATTTGAATTTAATAAAAATCTGGAATTAAGAGTCGAATGATAACTACGAATCCATTGTTGGGGAAAGCGCATCTGACTAACTAGAGTCAAAGAGTAATACATCATGGAAATAGACTCTTTGGGAGAAAGTGAGGACTGCAGATGCTGGAGTACCAGAGTTGAAAAATGTGGTGCTGGAAAAACACAGCAGGTCAGGCAGCATCCGAGGAGCAGGAGAATCGACGTTTCGGGCATAAGCCCTTCTTCAGGAATAGACTCTTTGGTCCAACTTGTCCATGTTGATTAAGTTTTCCAAATTAAAGCAGTCCCATTTGCTTGCATTTGGCCCATATCCCTCTAAACCTTACCCAGTCATGTACCAATCCAAAAGTCTTTTAAATGTTAAATCTACAACTTCCTCTGGCAATTCATTTCATATGCGAACTATCCTCTATGTAAAAAAAGTTGCTCCTCAGGTCCCTTTTAAATCTTTCTCCTCTCACCATAAAAATTTGTCCCCTAATTTAGAACTTCCTCAGCTTAGAGTAAGGACCTTTGCATTTATCTTTGTTCCCTCACAATTTTATAAACGTCTATAAGATGACCCCTCAATCTCCTAGGCTCCAGTGAAAGAAGGTAAAAACAATGACTGCAGATGCTGGAACCAGATTCTGGATTAGTGGTGCTGGAAGAGCACAGCAGTTCAGGCAGCATCCAAGGAGATTCAAAATCGACGTTTCGGGCAAAAGCCCTTCATCAGGAAATCTGATTTCCTGAGGAAGGGCTTTTGCCCGAAACGTCGATTTCGAAGCTCCTTGAATGCTGCCTGAACTGCTGTGCTCTTCCAGCACCACTAATCTAGAATCCAGTGAAAGAAGTCCCAGTCTATCCAGCCTCTTCTTGTAATTCAAATCCTCCAGTCCCAGCAATATACTGGTTAATCCTTTCTGAACCCTCTCCAATTTAATACTATCCTTCCTATAACAAGGTGACCAGAACTGTACACAGCACTCGAAAAGTGGCCTCACCACGTCCTGTTCAACTTCAACGTGATGTCCCAACTCCTATACTCAACGGTCTGAGCAAGGAAGGCACATGGACTAAACTCCTTCTTAACGACCCTGTTATTGTGATGCAAATTTCAAAGAACTATGAACCTGAACCCGAGGTAACTTTCTTTTAACAACACTACCCAAGACCTGACTATCAACTGCTGGTCTAACCAGCTATGTCATCATCCTGTGAATGAATAAAAAAGAACTATTACAATTAAAGTGGTACAATCCCACAATAGTTAATATTTAAATGTATATAGATCAATGAGCTTCATAATAGAATCTAATTTTTGTTACAGACAGTGCAATGATATTGTATTCAATTATTCTTATCTCTGTGTTATTTAGTTGACAAACAATGAACTGTAGAACAATTTTAATATGATCACACATTGACTGAAGTCTAAGGCATCTGAATGGATAGTAAGGATTTGCAGGAATATGGGCCAAATGTTGGCAAATGCTACTAGATTTATTTAGGATATCTGGTTGGCATGGACAATTTAATCCAAAGGGTCTGTTTCCATGCTGGACAGCTCTATGACTCCATGACTCAGTGACAAATTAGAAGGATTCCATTGCTTCTGGTATTGACCAGCTATCAATTCACCCTGTATTTCAGCAGTGATTCAACATTTTTTTTCAGCAAGGTCCTACTTTGATTTGATGGACCTGATTTTCTGTTTTTTTCAGAATTTTGAAATTAGAGAGGAATTCTTGGTTCAGTTGTAGCTTCTAGAAAGAACATAACAGGGTACAATTTTTGCTCAGTTGGTTGTTTAATGTGTATATATTTAAGAGCTCCAGAGTTTCTGTTGATAAAGAATGTATGCTCTTGGACTTGGGATATATATACTTTCATTATCAGTCAACACCAAATTTCATGTGTTCCAATTTAGGCAAGGCTTTTGATGCATACGTCTAAAAGGATACAGATTCAAAAATGATCAAAAATATTCAGGGAACACTGAATTTCATAACAAGAGCTACAGAATTTAAAACTGAAGAAGTGATTTTACAGTTATATAGTGCATCAATCAAATCACTTTTAAAATGTGCTTGATTTACATCTTGATTCCTACACAGTTATAAATTTAACAGAAAGAGACCTTCCCTCATTCAATGCCCAACACTCCTGACATTGGGACAGGAATAGGACATTTAACTACTTCACCTTTTCCATCATTATATGGGATCATGGTTTATCTGTTATCTATCACAACACACTCAGAACCATACAGTACAGAAAGAGGCCCTTCGGCCCATTGTGTCTGCGCCAGTCATCAAACATCACACTGGCATCGTGGCTGCTAACGGTTTAATTATACGGACAGCATGGTGGCTCAGTGGTTAGCACTGCTGCCTCATAGCACCAGGGTCCCAGGTTTGATTCTAGCCTTGGGCAATTGTCTGTGTGGAGTTTGCACATTCGCCCCGTGTCTGCATGGGTTTCCTCCAGGCACTCCGGTTTCCTCTCATAGTCCAAAGATGTGCAGGTCAGGTGAATTGGCCATGTGAAATTGCCCATAGTGTTAGGTGCATTAGTCAGAGGGAAATGCGTCTGGATGGACTGGTTGGGCCGAAGGGCCTGTTTCCACACTGTAGGGAATCTAAAAAAAAAAATCCATCTATTCGTCCATCCAATTTCCAGGGCCATAGCGTTTCAAGTCATAGAGTCATAGAGATGTACAACACGGAAACAGACCCTTTGGTCCAACTTGTCCATGCCGACCAGATACCCCAACCCAATCTAGTCCCTCCTGCCAGCACCCAGTCCATATCCCTCCATACCCTTCCTATTCATATACCAATCCAGATGCCTTTTAAATGTTGCAATTGTACCAGCCTCCACCACATCCTCGGGCAGCTCATTCCATACATGTATCCCTCTCTGCATGAAGAAGTTGCCCTTAGGTCTCTTCTATATCTTTTCCCTCTCATCCTAAACCTATGCCCTCTAGTTCTGGACTTCCCAACCCAGGGAAAAGACTTTGTCTATTTATCCTATCCATGCCCCTCATGATTTTATAAACCTTTTTTATATATATTTTTTTTAAGAAAAAATAGATTTTTATTTATTACAACAAATACAAAACAATGCAGTTCAAAACAGTACAAAAATAGTACAAAACTAACCCCAAATAATAAAAAAACCCAACCCAATCTCCTATATGAATGTATAAACATATATAGAGAAGTATAAAATTAAAAAAAACGTAAACTAGCTAGTTAACTAACTAACTAAATACCTAACAACAAACAAATAAATAGTAATAACTCAGCCCAGCCAAACAAAACACTCATACATTCTCAGTTCCTTCTGCCTGGATATTGGACTCATGAAGCACAATCGTTACGGCTATATAAAAGCCCTTGTTAGTGTGGCAGATAAATCTGTGTCTCGGTATTTCTAAAAGGGTTGCCATGTCTTGTAAAAATTCTCAGTTTTGTGGTGTACCATATTTGTGAGAAAATCCAGGAGAATATGCTCCATAACAATCTTCCGCCAACCCGACAGGCCTGGGGGGTTTTCTGATATCCAACCTAGCAAGATATTCTTTCTTGCACAGAACGTAAGAATATTGAAAAATCTTTCCTTATGTGAGTCTGCAGGAAATGCAATGGGTAGGCCCAAAAGGATCGAAATAGGGTCCTTCTCCACACCTATACCTAAAATCCTCTCCATTGCACCCACCACAGTGCTCCAATATGTTTGAAGCCTGTCACAAGACCAAAGACAATGGGTAAGAGTACCCATACAGACCTTGCACTTGGGACATGCTGAAGATACCCCTGGTTTAAATTTTGACAAATGGTTTAGGGCTAAGTGGACCCTGTGGTGAATCTTCAACTGTAAAGCATGGGTTCTATTGCAAATTGATATCTTCCTTGCATTCTCCCATAACTCTGAAGAAACTTCAACACCCAGTTCTCTTTCCCACATCTTGCAGAGTCAATCAGACTCACCTGAGGTGGCACCCCCCAATTAGTGATATAGAGTACTGACAGAGAGTGTACTCTTATCCCTTAGTACCCCTCTTTCTACGTCAGATTTGTAGGGATCAGTCAAAAGTGTGGTCTTTTTTTTAATAAAATCCCTAACTTGAAAAAAACGAAAGAGGTCTCTATTAGGTAACTCCTACTTCTGTACTAACTGATCGAAAGACATCATTACATCTCCCTCAAATAAATCACCCATGCAAGATATACCCCTAGCTGCCCAACATTTAAATCCTGAATCTATCATAGCTGGTTGAAAGCTCAGCATACCCACTAAAAGTGTAAACAAAGATGTTTTGCCAATATTACCTTCCCTCTGCCGAATTGCCCTCCATGCTTTAACAGTATTGATGACTATTGGGTTATGGCGATATTCCCTAACTGTCCCCACTTTGTCCAAAAACACCAAACTGATAAAGGGGCACCTTGCCTGGGAGACTACGATATCTAGCCATATTGAAAGAGGGTCCCCACAAACCCAATCACTTACGTAGGTCAAAAGCAAGCTTAATTGGTAATTTTTAATGTCTGGAAGGTCTACTCCCCCCAATCTGTGAAGCAACTGCAGTTTGGCTAATTTAATGAGGGGCCGTTTACGGTGCCAGATAAAGGAGCTGAACCAACTGTTCAGTCTCCTGACTGTTTATTGAAAATCAGGGGGAGCATCCGTATAGGGTATAGCAAACGAGGGAGAATATTCATCTTAATAAGCGCTATCCGACCCAACCAAGAGACTGGAAGTGCCTCCCATCTTTGGAGATCTTGTTTAATTTTTTCAAATAATTGAGTAAAATTGGCTTTGAACAGCCAATCCAGAACTGGAGTAATGAATATGCCCAAATACACAAAACCCCCCTGTGATCACCTAAATGGGAATCTATAGTCACTC
>NC_057730.1:22536795-22582733 GCF_004010195.1 Chiloscyllium plagiosum
CCTTCTGCCGCTTCCTACTGGTGGAATATGAAATAACTAACCCTCTGGCATAAGCTTTGGTAGTTTCCCAGAGAACAGATGAGCTATCAACCGAGCCTATGTTGATGTCTAGGAATGCCCGAAATTCCCTAGAGAATTACTCCACAAACTTGCTGTCCTTGAGAATAAAGGGGTCCATTTGCCAGTACCTTGAATCCACTGTAACATCCTTAACTTTAACCATGAGGTAAACTGGAGCATGATCAGAGATGGCAATATTACCAATCGCACAGGATGCCACCAGATCCAGGGTTACCGCAGGGGTCAGAAAAAAATCAATCCTCATGTGACATCTATGCGGATTGGAGAAAAACATGAAATCCCTACCTGTAGGGTGGAGACACCTCCAGACGTCCACCAATCCTAATTCTCCACACAGACCCAATAACTGTTTAGTTTGGGCAGAGGGTATCGAGGGACCTTTAGGCAACCTGTCTACTGTGGGGTCCATGAGGCAGTTAAAATCTCCCCCTATAATGATGTGCTGACACTTTAGACTTATCAGTTTAGAAAAAGCATCTACCAAGAATTTAAGAGGATGAGCTGGGGGACAATAAACATTTAAAATGCCATATTCTTCCCCATTTATCAAGACTTTATGAATTACAAACCTCCCATATGTGTCTTTAACACATTCCAACAATTTAAATGAGAGATTTTTCCTTACCAATATAGCCACTCCCCTACTTCTGGTATTAAATGATGAAAAATAAACTCGGTCAAAGCCATTCTGCTGTAATTTCACATGCTCCTTGTCATCCAAATGTGTCTCCTGTAACAAAGCAATATCCACCTTCTCCTTTCTAAGACTCAAGAGTACCTTCTTCCTCTTAATTGGTGAGTGACTTCCCTTGATATTCCAGGTACACCATTTAATCACATCATTAGCCATAATCTTCTGCAATTACATTTAAATTCCAGAGAGGAGGAACCCGAACCACAAATTGCTGAGCCTTAGTGTTGCATGGTCCACCAAATATGAAAACTACATAAACTAAAACCACTACATTTAAAAAACATAAGAAATTATTAAAAATAAAAAACAACAAAAACCAGAAAACAAACCAACATATAAAGCGCCAATAGCACTGAGTAGGGGAACTCACCCCCTTCCCGGAGGGGGCAACTACCCGTCCTGAACTGCCCATAAATAGCATCTAACCATCTCAACCACCTTCACTTCTCCCAACTAGAGCCGCATCGCAGGCACAAGCTAAAAAGAATAAACACCCCATAGAATATCAATATGAATAAAAAAAATTCTTTCATAAAAAGGGGGAATAAATACCCCACCCATCCTTTGGTATGTCCTAACTTAGAGATTTAAAATGTACATCTTTTTTTTTAATAGATATTTTTATTAGAAATTTAACATTTTTACAAGTTTACAAAAATAAACAAAACTCTCAGATATAAACATTGATATACAATTAGCTCAAATATACAATAACCAAAATTTGACAAAAAAAAAACAAAACAACAAAAAAAAAACCGAAAAAAAAACAACAAAAAAAAACAAACAGACAAAACTCAACTATCTACTAATCTAACCTACAACTAACCAGGGTGTATATTTAAGTCTCTTATATGCTCGGGATGTGTTAACATCAGATATGATAAACCCGTATTCGTGCGGGATTCCTCCCCCGAGGGGGCGCGGACCAGCCAGGTTTGTAATCTCTATTAAATAAAAGCCCTTGTTAGGATCGCCGAAATATCTGTATTTATGTAATTCAGAAAGGGCTGCCATATTTTATAAAATAATTCGGTCTTTTGCACCATATTTGTAAGGAAGTCAAGGGGAATACATTCCATAATTAGTCTGTGCCAATTTGAAAGTCCAGGGGGGCCCTCTGCCACCCAGTTCATCAAAATATTTTTCCTTGCACAGAAAGAAAGAATAGATAATAGTCTCTTCCCGTACGTGTCCAGGGAGGGAAAGTTCGAAAAGCCCAAGAGGAGAGATACGGGGTCCACTTTTATTTCCGTTCCTAAAATTTCTGTCAGGGTACTTGCTACTTTAGTCCAATATCCACGGATCTTATGACAGGTCCATAAGCAATGTACAAGAGTGCCCACCTCTATTTTGCATTTAGGACACATTGGAGATGCTCCTGCCTTAAATTTTGCCAATCATACCGGTGCTATATGGGCCCTATGAAGTATCTTCAGCTGGATAGCCTGGGTTCTGTTACAAATAGTAATTCTTCTAGCATTTTCCCAAATATCATTCCACGTTTCTGTGGAGATTTCTAGTCCCAGATCCTGATCCCATGTTTTAAGCAGATTATCCATATCTCCCGATACTTCAAAATGTACATCTTAACCACCGCCAGACATAGTTTGAACCAAATTATTATCACTAGAGGAAAAAAAAGGGGAAAAACAAAGCTCCAACCGGATTTCCTCCATTTCTTTTACAGAATGATAAACGCATACCCAAGTAACAATATTTATACATACTACAATTGTTTAAATTAGGTTAGTTTGTCCACAAAGTCTCTTGCCTTCTCCGATGTGTCAAAGAGATGCATGGATCCATCTAAGGTGATCCAAAGCACTGCCGGATATCTCAGGGAGCACTGAATCCCAAGCTCCTTCAATCTTCTCTTGACACCATCATACGATTTTCGTTTCTGGATCACCACCGCTGAAAAGTCCTGAAAAATCATGATCTTAGACCCCTCGTAAATTAGGGCCTTTGGATCCTTCCCCTGGAGTCTGGAAGCTTCCATGACTCTCTCCTTATCCCGGTAATGATGGAACCGCACCAGGAAAGGACGAGGGCGTTGACCCAGACCCGACCTCCGTGCTGCAACCCGGTGAGCCCTCTCTATCTTCAATCTTCTCATGCCAGTCTCCAAGTCAAGGAATTTCGGAAGCCAATCTTCAACAAATTCCGCAGGCCGCTCACCTTCCTTTCCCTCAGGCAGACCGATGATCCGAATGTTTTTTCCCCTGCCCCTGTTTTTAAGATCATCCACTTGGTCACGCAAATTATGAACCTGCGTCTTCAGGGCTTGGATCTCTTCCTTGAATGAACTGGCATCAGCTTCCACCACTGTGACCCTGTGCTCCACCTCATCCATCCTCCTCTCCAGGTCTGCCAGCTGCTGCTCATGCTTCTGCAGCATGAGAGAGACTGGAGCCAGCTTCTCTTCAATCTGTTTCCCCAACATCTCGCAAGATTTCGAGAGCTGGTTCACCAGGTCCTGGAGAGTAATCGGCTCCGAGGCTGCTGCAGGCTGAGCTGCAGGCCCGGCCTCAGATCCTCCTCCTCCCTTTTTAGGCATTTCTGGACAGCTGAAAATACAGGTAAGTCAATTTTTAAATGTTTCTTGGGGCTCCACAATCTTTCCAACGCTGCAAGAAATCCTGATAACCTGGTTTGGGTGGGTTAAAGGACCGTCCTGCTCCTGCTGCGATGCGAAGCTCTGCAGTGTGATCTTCTCAGATCGCCGCCATCTTAGATCCCCTATAAACCTCTTTAAGGTCACCCCTCTGCGTGTAATAGTTGCCCCTTAGGTCTCTTTTATATCTTTCCCCTCTCCCATTACATCTAAATACTTTATAAATATCTCGAAGGTTCCTATTTTTGTCACCCTTTTGGGCAGAAAATTCCAGATGCCCATAACACTCTCTGTGGAAGAAAAAGTCCTCACATCCCCTCTAAACCTTTTGCTCCTTATTGTGAAACTGTGCCCCCTGGTTATTGACCCACTACTAATGAGAAAAGTTTCTCCCATCTGTGCACATTTGAACTTTATATATATTAGTTAGATCACCCACATCCTTTTTTGTTCTAAGGAAAATAACCATAGCCTGTCTAGTCCCTCTTCATAGCAAAATTTCTCCAATCTAGGTCACATCCTAGTGAATTTCTTCTGCATTCTCTCTAGCACAATCACATCCTTCTTATAGAGTGGCGACTAGAACTTAACATAGTACTCCAGCTGTTGCCTAACTAATGTTATATACAGTTCCATCATAGCCTCCTTGCTCTTGACTGCTAAAGATAAGTATCTCATAGGCCTTCTTAACCACCTTACCTACTTCTCTCATTGTCTTCAAGGATCCAAGGACATGCACCCCAAGTTCCTCTGGTTCTTTGAACCTCCGGAGATTCTACCATCCAATGTGCACTCCTCTTTATCCCCCCAAAATACATTACCTCACACTTTTCACGATTGGTGCCCATTTAATGTCCACTGTTCAGCCAATCTGACCTGAAGTCTAAGACTTTCCTTCTTGCTATTTACTGCACCACCAATTATCGTGTCATCTGCAAACTTACTGATCATACCTCCTACATTCATGTCTAGATCATTCTTGTCTTTGTCCCATCCCCTAATACCTTTTGGTTGACAATAAAAAAAACTAATTTCACATTCAAATGATCTCACACCAATTGTTGTTTGCAGAATATAGATCAAAGCTCCTACTACCTTTTGAGTGTAGAAGTGTTTCCTATTTTTATTTCTGAAAGGTGTGGTTTTAATTATTAGATATGGCCCCCTAATCCGAGACTTCAAACCAGTGGAAATAATTTCTCTACATCTACCCTACATGTTCCCTGAATATCATGAAAACTTTGATTAGAACACCTTTTAATTATCTCAACCTAATCATATAAATTTCAGGAAATATAACCCTAATTTAAATAATCTTTTCTGATAAATTAAACTTTGGAGTCCAGGTATCACTTAAGTCCGTGGTGCAGTCACTTCAAAACTAATAAATCCTACCTAAAGTGTGATGCCTATAACTGCTCACAGTACTTCGGGTGTGACTGAACCTGAGCCTTGTGTAGCTCGATTCCATTGTATTCTAGTCCTCCAGATAGATATAAACTCCATATTGCATTTACATTTTTGCTTACTTTCTGTATCGGTTCATAAAATTTTAATGATTTAAGTACTTAAACCCAGCAGATCTTCTTGGGTCAGGGTTAGTTGAATATTTTTGGTTGGGCTCCTATAAATATTCTTCCCTTCACGAGAGGATGGAGAGAAAGCGCTACAGATTTTGGGGCCCTAAAACAATAGACAATTGCAAAGATAAAAAAAATTTAAACGACTCAGACATAAGAAGTATGATCAATTCCCCATACTTTACTGAATTCCAGTGGAAACTCTAAATATAACTCTCCCATGCCCACTTCCCAACGTTGCATGGCCAGCTTCGGTATAGCTAGAAACCCTTCATTCAGAGCTTTGTCCAAATGTCTTTTGGAAGCATTCTTAGAAAATCAGTTCCTCAAAGTCAGGTAAGATGTTACTCTTATTCCACATTTATTGTGTTTTGTTAGATTACTGTAAAGAAAACTCTCAGGTACACAGTTGAGGAATGTGCATCACCAGCCTTTGCCTTATCCCTTTGTTTTACAATTATGATATGAGTTTTGTTCATTTGAATTTGAATCTATTTCAGCTTTGCTTTCAGATAGCAGCTTTTCTATTTTTTATCTAGATAGGTACAGAAGTCTCTTGTCTAAATATTGAAATTGCAGTTGGAATAGATTCACATTGTTAAATAATCAGTCACAGCTAAGATGAAGAACTAATATTTTCACCAATGGAAGTGGGTTAATCAAATGACCTCTCTTGGGAACTTTCAACTATAGCTTGGCGGAGCATTTATCTGAAGAATTGAATACCGGTATTCCAAAATCTGCAAATAGATACTAACATTCAAGTGGACTGAAAATAATTGCTAGGGAATGAATCCAAAATAACAAAAAGGTTTCATTTCATAGCACTGTCATCTCTCACCTTGAAGAAAACAAACCAATCCTATATTATCTAAGTGAGACAGGTTTACATGTTGTCCCTTGTGAGTAGGCTCAACTGCTGAAGTAAGGTTGTACAGATCCTACGCTTGAGACCTGAAGATCTGATATCTTGCCTTGTTGGGATATGAAAGCTTGCAGCAGAGAATCGGATTGAAAGAAAACAAAATGAGCAGTAAAAACCTTTTGGGAATGCTCATCACAGAAATTTATTAAATCGTCAGAGATCACAAGATGAAGGGGTTTTAGTGTTTCATTGTAAAAATTACACATGTCAAACTAAATTTAATACAGAACTAATTACAGGTAGCTAAGAAACTAATCTTAGTTTGAGTCATGGCAGGTAGTGTGACTCAATCAGTACTGTGAATTTCGTCTGGGGTTCCTGGGTTTGATAAGAAAGGCAAATTAATTAGATCGGGTAAACAGCAATCTTCATTGGCATATTGCAAATTGGGTGGGCTGGCAAATTCTCATTAATATATCATGAAACTGGAACAATGGGTAACCGAATGCAAAGTAAATTATATAAAGGTGTTCACTGCACTGCAGACTAATTCACTGTATATGAATTGAATTAAATTGAATTTATTGTCACCTGTACTGAGGTACAGTGAAAAGCTTTGTCTTGCAAGCAATCACATAGTTAAGTAGCATAGATAAATAAATAATAGGTAAGCAGTGGCAAAAACAAAAACACAGGTACAGGCAAATGTTAAGAGTTTGTGAGTACATTCAATATTCTAACAACAGGAGGGTAGAAACTGTTATGAAACCAACTGGTGCACGAATGGAGTGGATGAAATAAAAATTCCAAGGGGAAGATCCACAAACTGTGGATCATTAAAAACGTTAAGGACAGTATTAAACCTAAAGAAAAATCATACAATTGTGTAAAATTGAGAGGTAGGTCTAAAGTCAAGACAAAATATTTAAAAATGCAAAGAACAACTAAAAGATTAATAAGGGGGAAAAAATTGGAATATGAGAGAAAGTTAGCTAGAAATATAAAAACAACAAATAATTAGAGTTTCAATTTAAAAAGACAAAGTGAATTCTGGCATGATAGAAAGTAAGTATGTGAAATTAATGATGAAAAGTAAGGAGATATAATGAACAGGTGTTTTGCATCAGTCTTCACTGTACAGGGTACAAGTAACGTCCTAGGTGTTAATCAGAAAGTTTAGGGCATTAGAGGAGCTCAAGAAAATAGCAATCATTGGGATAGTGATACTGAGTAAATTGTTAGATCTGCGGGATAATACGTTTCCTGGTTCTGGTAGACTTTATTGCATGGAATGAAAGAAATGGTTAGTGAGATATTGATGTGGTGGTTTGAATTGTCTAAAATTCCCCTAATTTGGAGAAGGTTCTCTTAGATTAGAAAATAGTCAATGGAACTCCTTTATTCAAAAAGGGAGGAGTCAGAAAGCAGAACAGTATAGGACAATTAGTTTAATATCTGTCAGAAGAAGACACGAGAAGCTTATATGAGAGACATTACAGCAAGGCACTTAGAGCAGTTCAATGTAATTAGGCAGGGTTGGGGTATTGTAAAAGAGAAATCATGTTTAATTAACTGGAGTTCTTTGAAAAAGATACTTGTGCTGTTGATAAAGGGGAACCAGTGGTTGTACTGTACTTAGATTTCTAGAAGCATTTGATAGGATGCCACATGACAGGTAATTGCAGAAAACAAGAGCTCATAGTGTCAGAGATAACGTATTTACATGATCAGAAAATTGGCTAGCTAACAGGAAACACAAAGTATGAATGAGTCTTTTCTGGTTCGCAAGATATAACAAGTAGTGTGCTGCAAGCATCAGTGATAGAACCTCAACTAAAGGTATGGTTGCTAAATTTGGTGATGACACAAAGATGGGTTAGAAAGTAAGCTGAGAAGAGGAGCTTACAAGGGGATATAGATAAGTTAAGTGATTGGGAAGAAATAACACAAATGGAATATGAAATGAGGAAATATGAAACTGTCAAAGTTGGTAGAAGAATAAAAATAATCATTATCTGAACTGTAAAAGATTGGAGAGGTTTGAGATACAGAAAGATCTGAGTGTCCTAGTGTATAAATCACAGATAACTAGCACGCAGGACATCAAGTAATGGTATATTGTTAAGATTACATGTGGAGTATTGTGTACAGTATATAAGAATCAATGTAAATTGCTGGAAGCAGACCAGAAGATTACTAGAATAATAGCTGAGATGAAAATGTGTTGCTGGAAAAGCGCAGCAGGTCAGGCAGCATCCAGGGAACAGGAGACCTCACTTTCTCCTAATAGCTGAGATGGGTGAGTTTACTTTTGAGGAAAGATTATGAAAGGCTAGGCTTGTATCTGATGGAGTTTAGATAAGTAAGAAGCAGCCTGATTGAAACATATGATCCTCAGGCATTTTGATAGGTGTATGCTGCAATGATGTTTCCTCTTGTGGGAGATTTTAGAACTCAGATCACTGTCTTAAATAAGGGGTCACCTATTTATGACAGAAGAAAAGATTATTCTCACAGAAGATGCTGAATGGTGATAGAAACAGAATCTTTGAATATTATTAAGGCAGATTAGCAAGATCTTTGATAAGCTTTGTGATTAGTATAATATTCAGCACCATTCACAACTCCTTAGATCTGAAGCAGCAAGATCTGGACAATATACAGACTTGGGCTGAAAAGTGGCAAGTAACATTAATGCCACACAAATACCAGGCAATAGCCACCTCCAATAAAAAATGATCTAACCATCCTCCCTTGGCATTCAATGGCATAACCATCACTGAATTCTCCCACTACCAACATTTTGGGGGTTATCATTATCAGAAACTTAACTGGACTAACCAAATAAATACAATAGCTACAAGAGCAGATCACAGGCTAGGAATACTGCAGTGAGTAACTCACTTCATGAGTACCCACCATCTCCAAGCCACATATCAGAGATATGACAGAATACTCCCCACTTGTCTGCACAAGTGTAACATCATTCAAGAATCTTGACATCATCCAGGCCGAAGCAATCTGCTTAATTGGCATCACATCCACAAACATCCACTTCCTTAACTACTGATATTCAGTAGCAGCAATTTGTACCATCCACATGATGCACTACAGAAATTCACCAAGGAACATTATACAGCACCTTTCAAACCTACAACCAGTAAGGACAAGGGTAGTAGATACATCGGAGTGCCAGCACCTCTCCAAGCCACTCACCATCCTGACGTGGAGTATATATTGCCGAATCTTCATTGTCACTGGGTCAAAATCCTGGAATTGCCTCCTCAACAGCATTGTAGGATGACATTTTGTACAGGACAGAAGAAGTTCAAGAAATAGCTCATTACCATCTGCTCAAGGGTAACTAGGGATGGGAAATTAATACTGGCCCAGCCAGCAATGCCACTGTCCCAAGACTGCATTAACAAAAAAGGAATGTGGAATGTACTCAGTTCAACCAGGATCTTGTTGAATAGTAGAACAAGCTCATGGGCGACACGGTGGCACAGTGGTTAGCACTGCTGCCTCACAGCGCCAGAGACCCGGGTTCAATTCCTGCCTCAGGCGACTGTGTGGAGTTTGCACATTCTTCCTGTGTCTATTGGTTTCCTCCAAGTGTTCTGGTTTCCTCCCATAGTCCAAAAATGTGCAGGTTAGGTGAATTGGCCATGATAAATTGCCTGTAGTGTTAGGTGAAGGGGTAAATGTAGGGGAATGGGTCTGGGTGGTTGGCGGGTCGGTGTGGACTTGTTGGGCCGAAGGGCCTGTTTCCACACTGTAACTAATCTAAATCTCAAGGAGCTGAAAGGCCTACTTTTTGTTCCTAATTTATGTGTTCACATGATGATCCATTTTAGCCTCCTTCTGAGGTTCCCAATATCACTGACGCCAACTTTCAGCAAAGTCAATTCACACCAAGTGAACAGCTGGAGGCATTGACTATTTCAAAGATTATCGGCACTGATAGAAGTGGCAATAATACTGATGCCTCATGCCATGAGACTAGCCAAGCTCTTCTTGTATGGCTCCAACACTGGCATCTATCCAGTAATGTGTAAATTTGCCCAATATGTCCTCTCCACAAAGTACAGGACAAATCTAATCCGGCTAATTACCATCCAACCATTGTAGCTTTGATCATCAGTAAAATTATGGAAGGGGGTCGCAAGAGTGTTATTACTTGCTCAGTAGTAATCTGCTCTCTGACACTCAGTTTGTGTTTAGTTGGAGCTTCTCAGTGCTGACCTCATTACAGCCTTGGTTCAAATATGGACAAAAGAGCTGAATTCTAGAAATGAGGTGAGAGGGGCTGCCCTTGACATCAAGACCACATTTGACTGAGTGTGGCAGCAAAAGGCCCGAGCAGAACTGGACTCATTGAAAATTGGGGAAGCCTCTCCACTAGTTAGAGTCAGGCTTAACACAAAGAACTGTGGCTGTTGGAATAATGTAGTCTCCTAGGCCCAAACATTTTCAGCTACTTCATCAATTGCTTCCCTCCATCATAAGTTAAGAAGTAGGAATTTTCACTGATGATTCCATAATGTTCAGCACTATTTGTAGTTCCTCAGATACTAAAACAGGACACATTTTATTCAGCAGGAATTTTACAATATCCAAGCTTGGGTTGGTGTATGGCAAGCAATATAAGTTCCAGGATGAGGATCACCAACAAGAGAGAATTTCACCATGTTCAATGGTATACCGGTGGAGAACTCCCCACCAACACCGCCACCATCAACAGCCTGGGGGTTACCATTGACTACAAACTCAACTGGATCAGCATTATAAATGCTTTGTCTACAGTAGGTAGGTGGCTTCTGAGGTGAGTAATTCACTTTCTGATCCTCAAAAGCTGTCTACCATTTGCAAGGCATGAATAAGCAGTGTGATGTCATATCCTTCACTTGCATGGATGACTGCAGCTTCAGCAATATTCAAGAAGCTTGTCATCATCCAGGACAAAGCAGCCTGCTTGATTAGCACCCCATTCATCACCTTCAATGCTCACTCCCTCCATCACCATTGCTCAGTAATAAAAGTGGGTACAATCTACAAAATGTCCAAAAGCTACTCACCAAGGCTCACTTGACAGCATCTTCCAAATCCAAGATCTCTATCACCTAAAATTACAAGGATAGCAATGCATGACAGCATCCGCCCCTCCAAGTTACACACCATCCTAACTTGGAACCATATTGCTATTCCATCATGGAACTCATTTCTAAACAACTCTCTGGGTAAAACAAATCCTCATAGACTGCAGCAGTTTAAGAAGGTAGCACACCACTACCTTTTCACAGGCAGTCAGGGATGGGCAAGAAATGTTGGCCTTGCCAGCAATATCCACATGCATGAGTGAATAATGAATACTTTGGAATGATTCTTAGTGTAATATTAATTTGTCACAGAAATAGAAGTTTCCTTAACGTGGCATGCTATCCAACGCTACCTAGGATGTCTTTCTAAATTGACATGCCATTCACTTTACAGAAACAAGATTGAGAGGAGATTTGATAGAGTGGCTCTAAATCATGAGGGATTTTGACAAAGCAGATGGGAAGAATTGTGATCATTGGCGTAAAGATTGACAATTTATGGTGACTGGCAAAATCATTAGGGATATATGAGGAAAAACATTTTTATGCAATAAATGGTTAGGATTTGAAGTGTACTATCTGGAAATGTCATGGAATCAAACAGCACAGAATCAGACCCTTTTATCCAAGTTGTCCATGCTGACCAGATATCCTAACTTAATCTAGTCCCTTTTGGCTCATATCCCTCCAAACCCTTCCCATTCATATACCCATCTAGATGCCTTTAAAAAAAGTTGTAAAATACTCGTTTAGTATCTCCCCCAAATATATGTACATTCTGTCCCTCAGGATTCCCTCCAACAACTTGATCACCACTGTGTCAGGCTCACAGGTCAATAGTTCCCTGGATTGTCCTTACTACCCTTCTTAAAGTAAACATTGATGCTAAATACTCATTTAGTATCTCCCCCATCTCCAGTAGCTCCACACAAAGGTCGCCTTGCTGATCTTTGAGTGCCCCTGTTCTCTCCCTAGTTACCCTTTTGTCCTTACTATATTTGTCAAAACCCTTTGGATTCTCCTTAACTCTTTTTGCCCTCCTGATTTTCCTCTTAAGTATACTCCTGCTTTTATACTGTTGTAAGGATTCATTCAATCTATCCTGTCTGTACCTTATATCCGCTTCCTTTTTTTTCTTCACCAAACCCTCAATTTCTTTAGTCATACAGCAATCCCTACACATACCAACCTTTTCTTTCACCCTAACAGGAATATACTGTCTCTGGACACCTGTTATCGCATTTCTGAAGGTTTCCAATTTTCCAGCTGTCCCATTACCTACGAACATCTGCCACCAATCAGCTCTTGAAATTTCTGCCTAACACAGTCAAAATTAGCCTTCCTCCAACTTAGAACTTCAACTTTTAGATCTGGTCTACCCTTTTCCATCACTATTTTAAATCTAATAGAATTATGGACCCAAACCTCTCCCCCACTGACACCTCAGTAACCTGCCCTGCCTTATTTCCCAAGAATAGGCCAACTTTTGCACCTTCTCTAGAAGGTACATCCACATATTGAATCAGAAAATTTTCTTGCACACACTTAACAAATTACTCTCCATCTAAACCCTTAACACTATGGCAGTCCCAGTCTATGTTTGGAAAGTTAAAATCCCCTACCATTACCACACTATTATTCTTACAGACAACTGAGATCTCCTTTCAAAGTTGTTACTCAATTTCCTGCCAGCTATTAAGGGGTCTATAATACAATCCCAATAAGGTGATCATCCCTTTCTTATTTCTCAGTTCCACCCAAATAACTTCCCTGGATGTATTTCCAGGAATATCCTCCCTCAGTATAGCTATAATGCTATCCCTTATGAAAAATGCCACTCCCCCTCCTCTCTTGCCTCCCTTTCTATCCTTCCTGTAGTATTTGTATTCTGGAACATTAAACTGCCATTCCTGCCCATCCCTGAGCCATGTTTCTGTAATTGCTATGATATCCCAGTCCCATGTTCCTAACCATGCCGTGAGTTCATCTGCCTTCCCTGTTGCATTGAAATAAATGCAATTTAATTTACCAGACCTACCTTGTTCTCTGCTTTGTCCCTGCTTGCCCTGGCTGCTTGACTGGCTTCTTTTCCCAACTAAAAAATGTATTGCTGGAAAAGTGCAGCAGGTCAGGCAGCATCAAAGGAGCAGGAGAATCGACGTTTCGGGCATAAGCTCTTCTTCAGGAATGAGGAGGGTGTGCCAAGCAGGCTAAGATAAAAGGTAGGGAGGAGGGACTTGGGGGAGGGGCGTTGGGATTGTGATAGGTGGAAGGAGGTTAAGGTGAGGGTGATAGACCAGAGAGGGGGTGGGGCGCGGAGAGGTCAGGAAGAAGATTGCAGGTCAAGAAGGCGGTGCTGAGTTCGAGGGTTGGGACTGAGATAAGGTGGGGGGAGGGGAAATGAGGAAGCTGGAGAAATCTGCATTCATCCCTTGTGGTTGGAGGGTTCCTAGGCGGAAGATGAGGCGCTCTTCCTCCAGGCGTCGTGACACACATCATTTACTGCATCCACTGCACCCGATGTAGCCTCCTATACATTGGGCAGACAGGCCGCCTACTTGCGGAACATTTCAGAGAACACCTCTGGGACACCCGCACAAACCAACCCAACCGCCCCGTGACTGAACACTTTAACTCCCGCTCCCACTCCGCCAAGGGCATGCAGGTCCTTGGCCTCTTCCATCGCCAGACCATGGCAAAGCTCTGATCTCCAGCATCTGCAGTCCTCACTTTCTGCTAGTTCTTTTCCCAACTGTACCAGTCTCAGATTGATGTCTTTCCTCACTATCTCCCTGGGTTCTCCACTCTCCCCCCACCACCTTACTAGCTCACTGCAGCTCTAGCAAATCTCCCTGACAGTATATTCATCCCCTTCCAATTCAGGTGCACTCCATCCTTTTTGTATAGATCACTTCTACCCAAGAAGAAATTTCAATGATCCAAAAATATGAATCCTTCTCTTATAAACTAGCTTCTCAGCCATGCATTCATCTGTTCTACCCTCATACTCCTATCCTTATTAGCTTGCAGCACTGGGAGTATTCCAGATATTACTACTCTCAGGTATCTCCTGCCGAACTCTTTGTATTCTCTCTTCAGGATCTCATCCTTTTCCCTTCCTTGACATTGGTTCCAATGTGTACAATGACCTGCTGACCCCTCTCCCCTTCTGCACCCTCTCTGAGATATCCTTGATCCTGGCACCAGGGAGGCAACACACCATTCTGATTTTTTGCTGCAAGCCACAGAAAAGTCTGTCTGTGCCTCGGACTAGAGAGTTGCCTAACACAACCCTTTGTGATTATTGTCTAACAGGTCCACGTAACCTGATGTAAGAGCAGATTACACAGCTTTGTGCTGGAGCACATTTCACTCATCAATAGCACCATTCACAAGTAACTAGCTAAATTATAATTTCATTTTCTCCGAAATTTTCTCAACTCCTGTTTTGTATTGGGAGAAAGTAAGGACTGCAGATGCTGGAGATCAGAGTCGAATGTGGTGTTGGAAAAGCACAGCCGGTCAGGCAGCCTCCGAGGACCAGGAGAATTGACATTTCAAGCATAAGCTCTTCATCAGGAATGAGGCTTGTGGGCCAAGGGGGTTAAGAGGTAACTGAGAATGTGATAGTTAGATGAAGGTGGAGGTGAAGATGATAAGTCAGAGAGAAGGGTGGAATTGATAGGTGGGAAGGAAGATGGACAGGTAGGACAGGTCGAGAGTGTGCTGCCGAGTTGGAAGGTTGGATCTAAAATAAGGTGGGGGTGGGGGGTGTGGGGCGGGGAGGGGGGTGTGGGAAATGAGGAAACCAATGAAAACCACATTGGTCCCAAGATGAAAAATGAGATGTTCTTCCTCCAGGCATTGGGTGGTAAGGGTTTGGCGATGGAGGAGGCCCAGGACCTGCATGTCCTTGGGGGAGTGGGAGGGGAAGATAGAGTGTTCAGCCACAGGACAGTGCGGTTGTTTTCACCAGTTTCCTCATTTCCCCTCCCCCCACCTTATCCCAGATCCAATCTTCCAACTCAGCACCGCCCTCTTGACCTGTCCATCTTCCTTCCCACCTATCCACTCCACCTTCCTCTCTGACCTATCATCTTCAGCCCCACCTTCATCTAGCTGTCACATTCTGAGCTACCTTCCCCCACAGCCCCACACTCCTCCCATTTATCTCTCAGCCTCCTTGGTTCTCAAGTCTCATTCCTGATGAAGAACTTATGCTTGAAACATCAATTCTCCTGCTCCTTGGATGCTGCCTGACCAGCTGTGCTTTTCCAGCACCACGTTCTCAACTCCTCTTCTGTATTGCCATTCCACAATTGTCAGCATGCTGTTCATCTGTGCTAATTCTGTCCTCATTCAATCTTCATTATTCTCGTGATGGTCACTGGATTACATGCAGGTTCCTTCCCAGATTTCCCCAGTCTAACTCAGGGATAAGTAATATATTTTTTGCAGGAAGAGTGAGAAGAGGTATTATAAATAAACAATTCTAAAGGGACACTGATTGAATAACAGAACACAGAAAATAGAAGCAGGCCGTTTAGTCCTAAGAGCTATAGCTCTCTTAAAAGCATTCAATGTTTTAACTTCAACTGCTTTCTGTGGCAGAAATTCCACAGGCTCACCACTGAAGAAATTTCTCCTCATCTCAGGTCTATATCCTTACGCTGTGACCCGTGGTTCTGGACCCCCACCCCACCACTGCCTGTCACTGGGAACATCCTGCATAGTCCCTGTCTAGTCCTGTTATTGGTTTTATAGGTTTCTATGATATCCCCCCCTCATTCTTCTAAACCCCAGTGAATGTAGTCCCCTAACCAATTCAATCTTTCTTCACATATCAGTGCTGCCATCCCAGTAATCTATCTGGTAAGCCTTCACTGCACTTCTTCTATACCCACAATATTCTTCCTCAGATAAGGAGACCAAAACTGCACACAGTATTTCAGGTGTGGTCTCACCAAAGCCTTGTACAATTGCAACAAGACACCCCAGCCCATGTATCCCTACCCCTCTCCCTCCAACAATGTCTACTGGCCAACATCTGACTTGGGCTTGCTACAGTGTTCCAGCGAAGCTTAGCATAAACTTTAAGAACAACAACTCAATTCCAACTTGGGAACCTTGCAACATTCTGGACTCAATATCAAGTTCAATAATTTTAGGGCTTGAACACCTTCTCCCATGTCCTTATTCAACCCCCACATTCCAGGCTTTGTCATCACAGAGGCTGCTATCGCAAACAACAACCCATTATCAACCACGAACAGTCTCCATTACAGCTATTCATTCTCCCAGGCTGACCTTTGTCTCTTCCTTTGTCTGCCCTCTCTCATCTGCAGTCCTTGTTTTTACCTCTCTCCATCTCCACTTGTTGTTGACTCCTTCTCCCTCTCCTCCATCCCCTCTATAGCATATTATCTGTATACCAAACTTTTCCTGGCTACCATCAGTTCTGAGAAGGGTCACTCGACCCGAAATGTTAACTCTGATTTCTCTCCACAGATGCTGCCAGACCTGTTGAGCTTTCCCAGCTATTTCTGATTTTGTTTCTGATTCCCAGCACCTACAGTTCTTTGGTTTTTTTTGCAATGTATTATTTAATTGATCTGCCATCATTTTTCCCCCCTTTATAATTACCCCTGTTTCTGATTATAAGGGATCTACATTTGTCTTCATTATTTTTTTCCTCTTCAAATACCTATAAAAGCTTTTGCAATATGTTTGCATGTAATCACAAGCTGCCTATTTTCAATCTCCACTGCACTCATGTAGTTAATTTAGATATTGATGTTGAGAATTGAATTGAATTGTAGAATGGTTACAGCACAGATGGAGGCCATTCAATCCATAATGTCTGTGCTTGCTCTTGGTAAGAATTACCTCCCAGCTTTTTCCCCATGGTCTCTTCCCGTTTATAACTTTGTGAAAGTCTCAATTGAATCTGCTTGCACCTGCAGTAATACCCTGAAAAGAAGCTTATTCATTTCAACTTATATTTTGATATATGTGGATGACAAATATGTTTCAATAATTCAATTCTATTGCTCCAATGGCTGATTATACTTAAAGCAATTGAGCCACATGCTGGTTGCTTAATACTGTCTTTCGTTTAGCCTTCCAAAATACAGCGTTTTTGAACATGGGTTAATACTATGGTAAATATTTTAAATGGATATGAGAACATTCTGCTGTAATGTTCTGCTTGAGTTACAAAATTCCTTCCTGGGGTTGACCCAAGCCAATTATGACCCCAACAAAAAGACACTTGTCCTCTCAGGAGCTTATCATTAAAATGGGAAGAGTTATGACTCTTCAATGGAAAGACTAATTATGCTATTTTCTTTTCACTTTATGTGGACAGTAGTTGCAACTAATGCAACCTTAACTCTGGAGATCTTGTATGGGGTACTGAAGCACAAAGTTAGTTGGCGAGGAAATTGAAACAATTGGTGGTGTGACTCACATAAAATTTGCAAAAGCTGTGAACTGAGACACAATTTTCATGAACAGGATGAAATATCTAAAATAGAACTGACAGGTAGAAAAACAGAATTTTAGGTCTAGAAAATGGGGCTTGATGATCAGTTTCAATTTGACTGTTGATCCTAAAAATAATTATGTCAATAAAACATCAAAATTATTATGTCAATAAAATCAAGAGAATCCAAAGGGTTTTGACAAATACATTAAGGACAAAAGGGTAACTAGGGAGAAAATAGGGCCCTCAAAAGATGTGTGGAGCTGCAGGAGACGGGGGGAGATACTAAATGAGTACTTTGCATCAGTATTTATTGTGGAAAAGGACATGGAAGATATAGAATGTAGGGAAATAGATGGTGACATCTTCAAATAATGTCCATATTACAGAGGAGGAAGTGCTGGATGTCTTGAAACACATAAAAGTGGATAAATCCCCAGGACCTAATCAGGTGTATCCTAGAATTCTGTGGGAAGCTAGGGAAGTAATTGCTGAGATATTTGTATCATCGATAGTCACAGGCGAGGTGCCAGAAGACTGGAGGTTGGCTAACATGGTGCCACTGCTTAAGAAGGGTGGTAAGGACAAGCCAGGGAACTATAGGCCACTGAACCTGACATCGGTGATGGGCAAATTGTTGGAGGGAATCCTCAGGGAGAGGATGTACATGCATTTGGAAAGGCAAGGGCTGATTAGGGATAGTCAACATGGCTTTGCATGTAGGAAATCATGTCTCAAAAACTTGATTGAGATTTTTGAAGAAAACAAAGAGGATTGATGAGGGCAGAGCAGTAGACATGATCTATATGGACTTCAGTAAGGCGTTCAACAAGTTTCCCCATGGGAGACTGTTTAGCAAGGTTAGATTTCATGGAATACAGGGGGAACTAGCCATTTGGATACAGAACTGGCTCAAAGGTAGAAGACAGAGGGTGGTGGTTGGTTGTTTTTCAGACTGGAGGCCTTTGACCAGTGGAGTACCACAAGGGTTGGTGCTGGGTCCACTACTTTTCGGCATTTATATAAATGATTTGGATGTGAGCATAAGAGGTATAGTTAGTAAGTTTGCAGATGACACCAAAATTGGAGGCGTAGCAAAAATGGTTACCTCAGATTACAATGGGATCTTGATCAAACAGGCCAATGGGCTGAGGAGTGGTAAATGGAGTTTATTTTAGATAAATGCGAGGTGCTGCATTTTGGGAAAGCAAATCTTAGCAGAACATATACATTTAATGGTAAGGTCCTCGGGAATGTTGCTGAACAAAGAGACCTTGGAGTGCAGCTTCATATTTCCTTGAAATTAGAGTCGCAGGTAGATAGGATAGTGAAGAAGATGTTTGGTATGCTTTCCTTTATTGGTCAGAGTATTGAGTACAGAAGATGGGAGTTCACTATGTGGCTGTACAGGACATTGGTTAGGCCACTTTTGGAATATTGCGTGAAATTCTGGTCTCCTTCCTATTGGAAGGATGCTGTGAAACTTGAAATGGTTCAGAAGAGATTTACAAGGATATTGCCAGGGTTGGAGGATTTGAGCTATGGGGAGAGGTTGAATAGGCTAGGGCTGTTGTCCCTGGAATGTTGGAGGCTGAGGGGTGACTTTATAGAGGTTTATAAAATCATGAGGGACATGGATAGTACAAATAGACAAAGTCTTTTCCCTGGGGTGAGGGAACCCAGAACTAGAGGGCATAGGTTTAGGGTGAGAGGGGAAAGATATAAAAGAAACTGATATAAAAGAAAGATATTAAAGATATAAAAGCTTTTTCATGCAGAGGGTGGTACGTGTATGGAATGAGCTGCCAGAGAAAGTGGTGGAAGCTGGTACAATTGCAACACTTAAAATGCATCTGGATGGGTAGGTGAATAGGAAGGGTTTGGAGGGATATGGGTGGGGTGTTGGCAGGTGGGACTAGATTAGGTTGGGATGTCTGGTCGTCATGGACATGTTGGACCGAAGGGTCTGTTTCTGTGCTGTACATCTTTCTGACTCTATGCATAATTCTTGCAGCTATGAGCACTAGAGTAGTTGATGACAAACTGAGTTGAATACTAAAAACACAGGCTTTCAAAATATATTTTAATGAACTGAGAAAAGAAAGACAAAATGGTGAGCTTTTACTTGCACATTATTTCCAGATTTTGCCAAACTTTATTGATTCATTTTTTTTAGATTAGATTACATTACAATGTGGAAACAGGCCCTTCGGCCCAACAAGTCCACACCGACCCGCCGAAGCGTAACCCACCCATACCCCTACATTTACCCCTTACCTAACACTACAGGCAATTTAGCATGGCCAATTCACCTGACCCTGCACATCTTTGGACTGTGGGAGGAAACCGGAGCACCCGGAGGAAACCCACGCAGACACGGGGAGAACGTGCAAACTCCACACAGTCAGTCGCCTGAGTCGGGAATTGAACCCGGGTCTCTGGCGCTGTGAGGCAACAGTGCTAACCACTGCGTTTGCTTATTCAATTTCCTGTTTCTGTCATATAAAAGCTGAGTTTTGAACTGCTGCATTGTAATTGTTGTTAAATGGAGACTATCAAGCAGCAATATCTGAGGGGAAATCGTAAAAAAAGCAGCTGACAGGAGAGATAGTGCAGAGTACAGCAGCTGTCAGCAATGATCGGCCTTCCTGAGCTCCTCTCCAATACGTTAACACTCATTCATCAAACATCGTTAAGGAGGAAGAGACAAATGTGAAATATTGTCAATGCTGGAAATCTGAAACTGATGCAATAAATGCTGGAGAAACTCAGCATCTCTGGCAGCATCTGCAAAGAGAAAAGCAGAGTAATGAAGAGTCATACTGGACTCAACGCGTTAACTCTGTGTTTCTCTCTCCACAGATGTTGCTGGATCTGTTGAGTTCCTTCAGCATTGCATTTATTAAAGAGGATGGGAGTTTAGCATGCACTAAATCGCAGTTACAGACCTGGACACATACCAGCACTGAGACATTCAGTCCCATATTGTGTCACAAAAACACACTCGGACACACATCAGGACACAAGCATTGACACATGCTGAGAGATACACACAAAGACATTTGCAGAATGACAGACTCAGCAATACTTCAGGACACATACTGAGTGACAGGCACACAGACATACAACAGAGTCCAGATACACGCTGACATCATGAGCAGAGATTGACAAAGATCTTTGACATAATGGTGCAACTATTGAATGTGATTTTAAAGAGGTTTTGGGATTTACATGTTAATGAGCCGAAGCCTGCAACCCATTCGAAAAGATGAAAGACTTAACAACAATCTAGGTTTGTTCAATATATCATTTCAAGAGACAATAGGTGCAGGAGTAGACCATTCTGCCCTTCGAGCCTGCACCACCATTCAATATGATCATGGCTGATCATCCTTAATCAGTATCCTGTTCCTGCCTTATCTCCATAACCCTTGATTCCACTATCCTTGAGAGCTCTGTCCAACTCTTTCTTAAATGAATCCAGAGACAGGGCCTCCACTGCCCTCTGGGGCAGAGCATTCCACACAGCCACCACTCTCTGGGTGAAGAAGTTTCTCCTCATCTCTGTCCTAAATGGTCTACCCTGTATTTCAGTTGCATGACATTGTAATCTTCTGCGGTAAAATCTGTGCCTTACGGTCCTGCTCCACAACTACTTGATGAAGGAGCAGTGCTCTGAAAGCTAGTGCTTTGAAATAACCTATTGGACTATAACCTGGTGTTGTGTGATGTTTAACTTTGTCCAGCCCAGTCCAACACCGGCTCCTCCACAGCATGACTATTGAAACTGGTAGTTTCTGATATTGGAATGTGGTGATCAGGGTATGGCTCTGATATACTAAGACTGTGTTCTACAAAATCTCCCTTTATCTGTGCCTTTGACCTACTTCAGTCAAAGTGATTGTGTCCCAGAACTTTGATGGCTCAGTTTTGTCCTTTAGTGAAGGGCATACAACCAGCCAGCAAGCAGCTTGGCTCTCTGAGGACTTGATACTTCTCACCCTTGCTCATGAATATTAAATATGGAACTCAATGGAGATAACTGACAAGTACAGAGACCCTTATTTCCCATAGTGCACAGGTTGAATTGTAAACTGGGAACAATGGCAAAATATAGATTAATTTCTTCACCCTTTAGCTCATCAAAACACTGTAATGTGCAACAGAGGTGACTCTGAAAGGAATGTCAATAATCTAAATAAAACAAAGAACTGTGGATGCTGGAAATTGGAAACAAAAACAAATTGCTGGCAGAACTCAGCAAACTGCTAGCAGCATCTGTGGAAAGAAAGCAGAGTTAATGGTTCGTGTCTGGAGATACTTCATCAAAACTCAAGGATCAATAATGAGTGGGCAAAGATTTAAGGTAAGGAGCAGGAGGTTTAAACGGGCTTTGAGGATAAATATTTTTCAGTCAGAGGTCAGTGGGCACCTGAAACTCTTTAGCTGAAAAGGTAGTAGAGATGAGAAGCATCAGAACACATATGTGGACAAATACTTGAAATGTAATAACATACCAGGCTTCAGGCCATGCACTGGGAAATGGTTGGATAGAGTGTTTGATGAACTGGGGGGGGGGGGGGGTCACATGGAGCAAAGGGTCTCTTTTCATGCTGTAATATTCGATGACTCTAGAATTTTTATCTTGGAGTTCTTTGTCAGTAGATATCCTTACTCGGAGGTGAAGAGAGAGGAAAATAATTTGGCAAGTTAGCTTGGAGAGATATCTGCCCCATTCGTGCCACCTCAGCTATTAAGTGCTGGATGAGAAAGTCCATGGACGACTTTCTCAATTTGCCACCAATCAAACCTCTTATGTGGTCACCTAATTGCCACTTAAAAGCCTCAATTCAACAGGCAAGAAAAGTGGACTGCTTTCCTGACCAAGGTGACATGCCTGTCAGGTCAGGCAGGCTTCCATATGGGGGTAAGTGGGCAGTTAGTATAAACAACACCCTGCTCTTGCCTTTGACCTCCTTGAAATCCCTGTCCTGTGACAGCCTCCTCCCCCCCCACCCCAAAAAAAAACCCATTTCTGCCCCTTATGGCTGCACAATCTGGGATTGTGGTCACCATCTCTAGGACCTAGAAGCTCCAGGCCTCATCTGCTCCCAAGATGTGGTGTTCCACTCCAGGACATCCCAGAATATCCTCCCACTTTAGGGACCGTAGCTTCCCCTCCTCAGTATCTAAGGATGCCCTCAACTGCATCTTCTTCATCTCCCACACATATGTCCTCAAATCCCCTCCCCCAAACAACTAGAATCCCCTTAGTCGTCACATATCACTCCAACAACATCCAAATCTAACACATCATCCTCTGACATTTCCACCACCTACAATCAGATTAAAAGATATTTCCTTGCCCACTTCGCCTGCTTTCCGCAGAGCCTGCTCCACAAGTCTCTCGTCAACTCTACCCTCCCCACCATCTCCATCACACCTAGTACCTTTCCCTGCAACCGCAAGAGGTGCAACACCTGCCCCCCCGCACCCCCCCACCTCCATTCAATGCCCTAAACCAACCTTCCAGATCTTACAAAGATTCACCGACACATCATCTAACCTCACCTATTGCATCCTTTGCTCCCGATATGGTCTCCTCTATATTGATGAAACCACACAGACTCGGGGACCAGTTAGTGGAGCATCTACACTCTGCATGCACTAACTCCAACCTGACCTTCTGATTTCTGTCCACTTTAATTCTCCCTCCCTGGCACTATGTCCATCCTTGGCCTCCTTCACTGTCCAAGTGAGGCCAATTGGAAACTAGAGGAACAACACCTTATATTTTACCTGGGAAGTTCACAGCCCAATGGCCTCAACATGGACTTCACCAGTTTCAAAGTCCTTCCTATCCCAGCTTTGTCCCATGTCTAGCTCCACCCCTCCTTTTTGCCTCCCTGGCCTGTTCTAACCCATCTATCTTCCTACTCACCTTTCCACGCCACCCTTCCCAATGACCAATCGCAACAACCCCCACCTGTATCCACCTATCCTTCCCCCTCGCTCCAGTTCCACCCCCCTCATTTACTTATGGGTGCCCTTTCCCAGTCCTGATGAGGAGTATTGGCTTGAGACGTTGACTTCTCTGTTTCTCAGATGCTGTCTAACATGCTGTGCTCTTCCAGTTTCATATCTATTGACTCAGATTGATTGGCAGGTTGTGGCAGGGTGGGATTGCAATGGAGAGGCTCCTGATTGAAGCTGCACAGTTATTAATTTAAATATCCAATTGGTGCTTGATCTGGCAAATTACTTTCTAGTGGGGTTGGGAATTAGTTAATTGCTCTGAAGTCCCCATATTTATGTACAATCCAAGTATCCTTTGTGTTCTGATATTTGTGTGGGGCTGACAGACATTTTAAAATGAATATGATAGTTGTAAATCCAATGAGGAATCCACAAACTTTGATTATACCTCCCAGAACAGGGTACAAAAAAACGAGTCAAAGTCCTAACCTGTGAAAGTTCTGACATTGCCTCCCAACCCAAGTTTTCTGACTGATATTTGAATGCAATTCCCCTGCTTGGGTGCAGTCAGTGTTTGAGAAGTGTTGTATAATGTCGCCACTCTCCAGCATGATCTTAAAACTCAAAATTAAATCAAAACACAGAATATAGAGGCAGAAAAATAAAGAAGCAAAGTTCTACTTTACAGTCCTTCCTGTTAAGTGCTCAGCTGTGGGCCTGGAGTGGCCAGACTTCAGTCCACTCACTGTGCTGCTGGAACAAGAGTTGCCACTCTCTGGTGTCATCTCACCTCCACTGACGCTGCCACCACCATGAGATCTCACTGGGCCTCACCGATGCAGCAACCAGCAGTGCCACTAGGTCCCACACCGGCCCAAACTCAACTCCACTGCTGCTCCCAAGAGTCCAATTTGGGCCTGCCTCACCAATGCCGCCAAGTCTCAGACTGGGCTCAAACTTGCCTCCAATGCCTCTGCCACAAGTTTACGCTTAGCTCACTTTGTTGCTGCCCATGCTGTCGCTATGACTGAGTTCTTCACAAGAGGTAAGTAAAATTTAAAAAAACCGAGCAGAGAAAAGAATAACAAAACAGCTGATGCAGCAGACAACCCCAGCTCAGGAGCCATACTCTGCTGCCATCTTGGTTGGTCTTGCACCAGACATACTGAACATAGTTGGTTTCATTTCATTAGCAAAGAGATAATCTTTAAAATTACATAGAGGTTTGATAGGGTAGACCTACAGAAGATGTTCCACATTTAGGGAGTTCAAAACCAGGGGCCATAAAATGTAAGGCTAATTGACCATTGTAATGACCGGGATTCATAAAGCTTTTTGAAAATTCAGGAAAAGCTTCTGTATCCAGTGAGTAGTTCCATTCCAAATTTGTTAACATAAGATTTTTTTGATTTCTTAACACAAGGATTAGTTGAGGTGAATAGCATAAAAGCATTTCTGGGTAGCTAGATAAGTGCATTCAGGAAAAAGGAATTGAAGCAGGGCAGAGAGAGACAATGAAATTAGGCTCTTCGTCATGATCATTATCCAGTTATTCCTGTTAGATAGCATATGAATCAACTTCATCTGAATATAGCACATAATCAGGTTTCATTGTGAATTTCCCAATGATCAATTAGTTGGGTAACAGGTTTCATTGTGCATTTCCCAATGATCAATTAGTTGGGTAACACACTGTCTAGATTTACAACTAGGAGAAAGTGAGGACTGCAGATGCTGGAGTACCAGAGTTGAAAAATGTGGTGCTGGAAAAACACAGCAGGCCAGGCAGCATCCGAGGAGCAGGAGAATCGACGTTTCGGGCTTAAGCCCTTCTTCAGGACTTACAACTAAACAATGACCAAGAATGAGATAATGAAAGGTGATCAAAGTGGTCAGTGTCTGTGCAATTACACCCTGCATCAGTCAGCACTATCATTGAGCAAGGCAGACAGTAAGTAACTTATGTGAAGGATGGAGAGATATATAAATGAGCAGTCCTCTTCAGTATACAAAGCTTTTCTTTTTAGGATTCTGGTGTGAAGATAAGGAACAATACACCAAGAGACTAAGGAAGCACTTTTTTTTTCTGTCAGTGCCTCTGTGTAAACACACTGATGCAACCCTAAAGGAGGTACAAAGTAGGTCTGGAAGCACCTGTGGCATCAGGCAGCAATGTCAATCTTAAAGCAAAAGCTGTCAGAGCTGCTTGTCTTGATTAACAGTAGATGGGAACAAACATTGATGAGTAATGATCAGCTCTCATGCTAGCTGTTCCACACAGCAGCTTTCTCTTCTCAAAGAATACATTCTTACTGTAATAATTCAGTTGGAGTGGAGTTTATTTTTGGATTCTGACAGAGATGAATTCACTGATCCCTGGATCAGTTGACTATTTGTTCTAGCGACTGGCTCAGGTGCTATTATCAGAATTAGGACATCCGCATCATCCCAGAAGGGCTCCTGCTGCCATCCAATTAGGGCAATGTCCCAGCATCCCTCACTTGCCACCTGTCACCAGGTAACAGGACAAAAACAAGTTATGGAAATGCATAATAGGGACAACAACATCTGACAACAGAAAGGTTAATGTTTCAGGTGAACAGAAGAAGATGGAAAGGCAAGGTGACAAAGGGTTGATAAAGGTCTCCACCCAAAATGCTCTCCTGTCAACACTGTCTGAATATGCTGATGGACCTGCTGTGTATTTTTAGCTCCCAGCAATATGCAGTAAGGAGCAGGAGTAGAACTTGCAGCAGCTAAAGTGACTATGTGCAGGCTGCAACTGAGACTTTGACACAGCAGCTCATGGGTCTTCTTTTGAGTTCTTTTCCTTATTAGCATAAAGGTTAAATTTATTATGTAACTTGGTCTTCTGATTAAACAGGCAAAAGTGAGGACTGCAGATGCTGGAGGTTAGAGTCGAGAGTGTGGTGCTGGAAAAGCACAGCACGTCAGGCAGCTTCCGAGAAGCAGGAGAGTCAACGTTTCGAGCAAATAGCTTCATCAAATAGCTATTCCTGATGAAGGGCTTTTGCCCAGAACGTCGATTCTCCTGCTCCTCGATGCTACCTGACCTGCTTTGCTTTTCCAGTACCACATCGCGACTTTTGTTTAAACATCCAGTTCTCCTGGAACCAATCCAGTTATTCACAATCTCTAAGGATTTATTTCTGTTCTAATCCTTTCCTAATACTATCTAACACAGTGAGAGTCTTCCTTAAGATTTTTCATCTCGCTTCAGCAAGGCAACTTTCCAGCCTTGTTTCAATTCATCACAATATTGAGCCATGGAATAATGCAAGAGAGATAAAAACAGAGACATGGGCTGGCCACATTAAGCCACCAAGAAAGCAAAAAAAAAAGACATGAGCTTTATCCAGTTGCAGAAATCTACTAAGCAAGTGGTTTAGAATTTTCAGGGTTAAATTTCATTCTAGCAACTTGTGAAAAGCACCAGAAAATCGACAGCTGCCATTTTATCATTAAAATCCAACTGATTCATCAATGTCTTTCAGGAAAGTAAACCTTCTATCCCTGCTCAGTTGGTTTACATGTGATGCCAATCCTACAATCTGTTGATTTTTATTCCCCTCAGGCAACATGAGATGAGTAAGAATTATTGTTTTCTTATACCACCTACTTGCTCAAGACAAGAAATAATGAACTGTGGCAATTAAGAAAATGTGAGGTTTATAAGATTATTATGTTTCAGTACTATATTTTTCAATTTATAAGATTATTATAGTTTCGAAATTAACTATAGGTTGAATAAAAGGATCTTATGACCTATGCTGGAGACTATCTGATAGTAAATGTGGGTATTTTAACTTTTAAAGATCAAATGATTGATTTATGACTGCATTTTAGGCCTTCATAGAGGAATTGGTTGGTTGCAAATTCCAGTTTGTTGCAATTGAAAAGGTTAAGGCTATGGAGAATGCTCTATAATTACAGTCAACTGGATATGAGCAGGAAACCTGGGAGAATGGGTTTCTCTAGGATCCTGCTAAAGTTAACAGCAGAAACTTTTTTTTAGTTGATGGCTTTCCGGGAGGACTGGAGAATGCAGCTGGCTCAGGATAACCTTTGTTACGACACACGGTAAACCCTCCTGCTTATTGTAACCCAGCAACACAGAAAAGATTTATCCCGTGCAGTAATCAAAATTCGATAGGCCAAGAACTAGTTAAAGTAAAAATTAACAACTTTCTTTCTGAAGGTTTAACAGAGAATAATTAACTAACAACTATTTACAACTCCTTCCTCTAACCTTTTACTTTCCCCTTCCACAATCTAGTCTAATAAAAACCCCGATTAAGATTTACAAAACAAAACTTTTTATCTCAAAACCAGGCATCTTTCGGTTCTTCTCTGCATTCCTGACTTCTTTTCTTTTTCTTGGGGATTCTGCTTCACAGGTTACTGATTGATAATGGTACCTTTATTCTCTGGGCAGTTTGCAGATGTCGTTGACTTGGCAGTTCTCCCCCCATCTGTTCAATTTTCCCGGTCTTATATCTCCAAAGCCTCAGATTGTGTCATTGGCTTTTAAGATTGCCAATATACTAAATTCAAACTGGACTGGAGTTTGGTATTTTTGGGATATATTTAAACTGATTGGCCTAATTCAAATCTATCTTTGTCTCCAGACAACCAGCTACCCACGTCAGTAGCTGCATCACATGTTACATTGCATCTTATTCAAACACCACACTGCTAACTTTTAACTCTTTTAAAGGTACAGTACACCAACATTTTCATAACACCTTTAAATGGTGATTAAATATGAGCTTACAGCAGCTTTATGTTATTTATATTGCCTAAACTCCAGCAGTAAGTTGGCTGCCCACACACTAGCCTCCCTCAGTTAAAACTGGAACTGATGAAATGGAGGTAAGTGAAGGTTGAGATTCTGATTTTCCACATTTTAACACAACTACCAAACCAAATCTGACCGCTTTTTTAAGTTCAAGTAAGTGCCATTGCTTATGTGTCCAGATATGAGCTCAAGAAACTTGAGTGTGAAAAGCATACCCTTGACTCTGTTACAGACAAATGGAGGGGTGACTTTCCACCAAAGAATTGGGCCTTGGGAAAAGAGAATCAGGAACTTACCCAAACTGTCCCTGCATTGTTTTGACCAAGTGGGCTCGAGCACAATTAAATCAGGCCCGCTGCCTCCTGAGGCAGTTTGGAGCTAGATGAAACTAATGCAGGCTGATTAGAATGTCCACTTTAGTCTATTGAGACTTTGATCAAGATTTATAATAGGTTGTTAGGCCCTCACTCTTCCAAAACCCTACTGCTATCCTCCCATGTTCTCTCATACATTAATGTCAGTTGCATGCTTCCATCCCACCTCCTGACACTTCCATGTCACCTTGCAACCTCCCCACGTCACTTTCATAGCTACTCACCAGTATCCAATATGGAAAGAACCCCTGAACTACACAAAGTGCAAAAGTCTTTGAAAATCTAAGAGATTTCTCAACTATATGCACTTGTTTCTAGGGGGAATAAATATTCATGAATGAAACTTCATTAAATGATTTTAAATCCCCTCAAGGTTAACTTTGAAAAAAAATAACATTTTAAGATTCACTAATTCTATTCACTAATCTCAAAGACTTCTAATCCTTTAATAGCCTCTTAAAACACAATCAAAATAGGAGCTTATCTTCCTTACTAAGATTAATGTTTTGGGGATTTTTGAAGATCAGCCAACATTAAAGTTGGCAAAAGTGAGTGCTGCAGATGCTGGAGATTAGAGTCAAGAGTGTGGTGCTGGAAAAGCACAACAGGTGAGGCAGCATATGAGGAGCAGGAACCGTTTTGGTTCCTGATGGAGAGCTTTTGCCTGAAATGTCGATCTTCCTGCTCCTTGGATGCCTGACCTGCTATGCTTTTCCAGCATCACATTCTCAAAATTAAAGTGGGCTCATCTGTAGTAAAAGCCCTTGGGAAATACAATAATGAAGGCCATTTAAACTCCAGGGGGTGGCAGGTGGCTCAGTGGTTAGCACTGCTGCCTCACAGCACCAGAGACCCTGGTTCAATTCCAGCCTCGGGCAACAGTCTGTATGGAGTTTGCACATAGAAACAGTGTTCTTGAAATCAGGTTCTAGACGTTTGCACTAGAACCTTTGATCTTTGTTTCTAAGATGAATGACTATTACAATTATAGGTAGTTAAATGTTATTTCTACTCAGATACAAAGCTAATGTGTTTTTTTGTTGTATGGAGAAAAAGTTAGAAGAGAACCATTTTGAGATTAAGTTACAGGTCTCCCTATAAACCCAGAAATATTGCAGAGTAAAGACAGGTGCAGTGTCGTCTTACATGAATTGCACCTAAAGCAGAGTAAATGCTGATTTTAATGATCACAGGTGAGAGTTCACTCAGTTTGAAAACTGAGCCTGTGATGAATTGAAAGTTGCTAACTGAAGCTAGATGGAGAACCTTGAGGAAGACTCTCACAGTGTGAGATAGTATTGGGAAAGAATTAGATGGAAGTAAACCCTTAGGGATTGTCAATAACGGACTGGTTCCAGGAGAACTGAATGTTTAATCAAAAGACCAAATAACATAATAAATTTGAGGATTTCAGTCGTCATTTAGAGTAGAAAGGGGCATATTCCATTTAGTTATTCAAATGATAAGTTTTATAATGTGAAATTTTTTCTGTCCTTCTTTCAAATAATAACTGCAAGTTAGAATATCTTTATAAAAGTTATCGATGTTTATGGAGTTAAAATAGGGCTGATAGCAAAGCTCAAGACAAAAGACAGAAATGACACTGCATCTTTGTTCGTCATATTGATAGGGCATCTGCCTGTGACCTCTGTCTTCCTCACAAAGCATGAGAAATTCATTATTCTCTGATCCTGACTCCAATTTTACAGCATGTGATTTGTTGAATTGGCCTTTATCATGAGTTATGTACAAAGAATATTGAGTTAGTTTCTTTTGAATACCTGGGAGCAGGAGTTTCTAATCTATACTGTTAAGGGTGAGTGATCCTCATAACAAGTGTTGAATCCAGCCCAGATTGACACTTCTACACTTGTTCTCCACCAACTGCACGATTTGAAAAAAATTTACTTCCAGAAACATTTTAACATGCCAAATTTGGATCAAGCAGGTCCAGACAACATATTCAGAAATTACTTTGCAAACTACAGGTTCAGGATTATTGATTAGACACTATAGTATGATTCCTTAAAGAGCTAGGGAACCAAATTACAATGTCAGCATGTACAGTCATAGAGACATAAAGCACGGAAACAGATCCTTTGGTCCACCTTGTCCATGCCGACCAGATATCCTAAATAAATCTCGTCCCATTTGCTAGCATTTGGCTCATATCCCTCTAAGCCTTTCCTATTCACATACTGTTTTAAAAATGCCTTTTAAATGTTGTAATTGTACCAGCCTCCACCACTTTAAGAAAGAGTTGGATAGAGCTCTCAAGGATAGTGGAATCAAGGGTTATGGAAATAAGGCAGGAACAGGATACTGATTGAGGTTGATTAGCCATGATCATAATGAATGGTGGTGCAGGCTCGAAGGACAGAATGGCCTACTCCTGCACCTATTGTCTATTGACTTCCTCTGGCAGCTCATTCCATACACACACTACCCTCTACGTGAAAAATTGTCTCTTAGGTCCCTTTTAATTTTTTCCCCTCTCACCTTAAACCTATGCTCCCTAGTTTTGGACTCACCCACTCCAGGGAAAAGACTTTGTCTATTACCCTATCCAAGACCTACGTGATTTATCAACCTCTATAAGGTCACCCCTCAGCTTCCAATGCTCCAGGAAAAACAGCCCAGTCTATTCAGCCTATCACTACAGCCTAAACCCTCCAACCCTGGCAGCATCCTTGCAAATCTTTTCTGGACCCTTTCAAGTTTCACAACATCCATCCAATAGCAGAGAGGCTAAAATTGCATGCAGTATTCCAATACAGTCAGTTCTTCTATAACATGACTCTTGCTTTCTTGTACAACATCGCGTTATAGAAAAATCATGCGTTAGGAACAGTGCTTAAAGTGTTGGCAATGTAATCGCGTTTCACGTTTCAGCCAACACGTTTTAAACGTTTGCAGTTTAGAAACTGTGTCACCAATTCACTAATCACATTACAATGTATTTACACTAACGAAATACGCATTATAGTAGAACAACCTGTCGTGGCCTAACCAATGTCCTGTACAGTCGTAACATGACTTCCCAACACCTATACTCAATACACCGACCAATAAAGCAATCATACCAAACACCTTCTTCATTATCCTATCTACTTGCGACTCTATTTCAAGGAACTATGAACCTGCACTCCAAAGTCTCGTTGTTCAGCAACACTCCCCAGGACCTTACAATTAAGTGTACAAGACCTGCCCTGATTTGCCTTTCCAAAATACAGCACCTCACATTTATCTAAATTAAATTCCATCTGCCACTCTTTGGCCACTGGCCCATCTGATCAATATTCTGTTATACTCTGAGGTAACCTTCTTCATCATCCACTACTCCTCCAATTTTGGTGTGTTCTGCAAACTAATTAAACATGACTCCTATATCCACATCCAAATCATTTATATAAATGATGAAAAGCAGTGGACCCAGCATTGATTCATGTGGCACACTGCTGGTCACAAGCCTCCAGACTGAAAAGCAACCTCTACCACAACCCTCTATCTTCTACCTTTGAGCCAGTTCTGTATCCAAATAGCTAGTTCTCCCTCTATTCCATGTGATCTAACTTTGTTCCCCACTTGTGATTGATCTGAAAAGGTGATGGTAAGTTGCCTAATTAAACTATTGCAGTTCATCTGTTGGAGGTCTATGCATAATGTTGTCAGAAAGGGATTTCTAGGATTTTGATCCAGTGAGGTAACAGCTACATAGTTCCAAATCAGGCTGGCGTATTTGGGTTTGGGTAGTTGAGAAGGGAAGAGTGTGGGAACTTGCAGGTGATGGTGTTCTCATGTGTTTGCTGCCCTTTATCTTTGAGGTGGTTAAGCTCCTCAGTTGGGAAGGTGTTTGGGCAATGTTATTTGCATCAGAATTCCCTGCTTCAGACGTGTATCTACAACCATAGTATTTATATTGCTGGTCCAGTTCAGTTTCTGATCAATGATATGTCCCAGGGCATTGGCAGTACAGCCATTGTGGCATGGAGGAGCTATCTGAAGGAGTCACCTCATTTTATGGATTCACTCAGAATGAACTGGCTCATGATACAAAACAGAATGCATCTGTTTTTGAATAGATTATGTATCTTCTAGCAACTCCCAAAAGATGAACACTTTACTTTTGGAACAAGGAAGGATACAATGTACTATGTATAGGTCTGGCTTGTCACACTCTGTGTGAACAAGTTTGCAGGGTCTTCAATTTACAGAACAGAGACCAAACTATTCCTGAAATAGTACAAAAGACCCAACTGTTATTTTCTCTGGGTGAGGGGACATAAAAAAAGAGCTTATTAATGAAATAGACCTTACTGATATTCTTTACTGAATGCTTTTCAACTCCTGGATACTAGATACAAGATTTACACACTGGAAATCTACATAAACAACAGCGGAAAGAACTCATGGAGGGCAAGCACATATAACTAAACATCAAGGCAAGCTTGCACACAATAACAAACATGTAAGTCTGGTGAGATATATATCACAGATACAGTAATGTTCGAGCCAAAAAGACACGCAGAACACGGATAAATATATACACCCAAGATATACACACGTGCACAACACATTTTATGCATACATTGCAGGACTGAATTATACTTAGATTTTATTGTCATGTGCACTCAAGTATAGGCATACGTGAGTACAGTGAAAAGTGTACAAAGTCGCCATTCTTTGGTGCCATCTTGGTTACAAAACCAGAATTTTAAAAAAGCAGAAATAAGAGAAAGCCAAAAGATAAGAAAAATGTCCAGATCTTAAAGTCTAAGTCTGATCTCAATAACATAGTTTGGAACCACTGATGCAGGCACCTGGGCTCAGCCACGGCCTGACGTTCTGGTCAGGCTGCAGGTCTTGCATGAATCGCACGGAGCAGCCATGTTCTTGCTGCCACCACTGCCTCTGCATCCCAGGAATACCCGTGTCCTTGCTGCAGCTGCCGCCTCCACCTCCTACTGGCAGGACGAGCCGTATCCACTGCTGCCTCTGACCATTGGGAGCCTGCCATCATTCAGTGCATGGCCTGCTCTTGCTTTCATGCCACCGCCTCCGATCACTGAGAAGAGTCCAGGAGGAAGCACATCTACCACCACTACCTCTGATCAGCAGGAGGAACAGTGTCACCCACTGCCACCACTTCTAACCACTGGGAGACTACTGCCATATCGCACATGGCCCACGCTTGCTGCTGTGCCAAGCTACCAATTAACTCACCGCAAAAGGCTTTAAAGAAAAGGAAAAACGCTAAAAAAGAAAAAAGCAAAAGTAAAAAGAACAAGAAAGAAAGGAAGCAGACGGGAACGGATGAGTCTTGGGCTCATGAGCCTGCACACAGCCCTGCTATGTAATATGTATGCTCATAATATTATATACAACACTTGTAGAAGACTGAAAACAAAAAAAATGCTGGAGGTCACAGCAGGTCAAGCAGCATCCATAGACAGAAAACAAGCTAATGTTTTGAGTCTAGATGACTCTTCAGAGCATGTAGAAGACTCTTTCCCTTTGAGATTAAAGGTTAACTGATGTCTTATCAACTAAGTCTCAGATGCATTGAGCTTTTTTGGAGGGTTTATAACTGTGAGGCCTGGCAAGTTTTCTCAATGTACGCTACCAAACCCACCTCATTAATTATAGAGTCAGAGTCAGAGATGTACAGCATGGAAAAAGACCCTTCAGTCCAACCTGTCCATGCCGACCAGATATCCCAACCCAATCTAGTCCCACCTGCCAGCACCTGGCCCATATCCCTCCAAACCCTTCCTATTCATATACCAATCCAAATGCCTCTTAAATGTTGCAATTGTACCAGCCTCCACCACATCCTCTGGCAGCTCATTCCATACACGTACCACCCTCTGTGAGAAAAAGTTGCCCCGTAGGTCTCTTTTATATCTTTCCCCTCTCACCCTAAACCTATGCCCTCTGGTTCTGGACTCCCTGACCCCAGGGAAAAGACTTTGTCTATTTATCCTATCCATGCCCTTCATAATTTTGTAGACCTCTATAAGGTCACCCCTTAGCCTCAGATGCTCCAGGGAAAACATCCCCAGCCTCTCCTTATTGCTCAAATCCTCCAACCCTGGCAACGTCCTTGTAAATCTTTTCTGAACCCTTTCAAGTTTCACAACATCTTTCCGATAGGAAGGAGACCAGAATTGCACGCAATATTCCAACAGTGGCCTAACTAATGTCCTGTACAGCCGCAATCTACCATGCTTCTTTGGTGTCTCTTACAACTGATTTCTGCCCCATTTTACCACCTACCAAAAGAGAGGCACCCATTTCACCTGTATATCTTACCCTGTGGTACAAATGAAGAAACACTGTCCATTCAGAGTTGTCCGTCCAGAGCTCCCTTGCATGATTGCTGACATGTACCACACACATAGGGAAAATTGGCACCCACTTTGTGAGCACAGTTCCAGAAGTTCTGCTGGATGGGATGGTGCTTATGTGGGGAATCCTCCTCCCCAAGGATCAGCTACTGGTCCAATCCTGATCTTAGGTTATCATATGGGTTAGAGCAGTCTCAGCCCTGTGGAGGAATGCACAGCATTAAGGTCAACAACCTTCTCCACTCTGCATGGTAAGTGCCACCATTTTTCCTCCAATATACAACACTCACTCTAGGTCTGCAACTATATCCACCTCCCAACAAGGCTCATGCTCTACTACTCTCACTATTGCCTGTAACATCTTCTGCACTTGATCTCAATCCAACCTGCCTCTCAGTACTGCCTATTCACTTACTTGGAGCATCTCCCCACCTACACCAACAGTCATAGATATGCCATTCATTTTTATCTTCCATAATACCTGTCTCTCCAATAGGAAAACAGCCCACAATCGGACAAAAAAGGGTTTGGCTTCTCTCCCCTTGAGGAGAGGATCTAGAATGACTGCCCCAAGTGGATTGGGTATTGAAGGCTACCCTTGACTTACAATGCCAGGATCTCTGACTAAGGCTATCCCCTTTAACTTGACTGTTACTTGCTTTTACATCTCACTGGAGTTGAGTACTGTAAATCAAGTTGCAGTATTCCAGAAGGAATCACAAAAGTTAAAGAATTCAAAAAGTCTACAGAATTTCCAAATTTACTTATCTTAAACATGGATTGACAGAAAGCAACAACCACGTTTCTCTACTTAATAAGAATAGCTATTTATTACAAACTGTAATTATAGATAGACAACCCTGATCTGTCAACACATAACTTTACTTGTTAAAGCTCTAACACTCATATAAGCAGCCATTCTGCACAAATAGACAGAAACAGAAACATGGATATTATGGGTGCAGAGAAAGTCTAGGAAGGCAAGGCACTTATAGAGTCATTGAGGTGTACACACGGAAACAGAACTTTCAGTCCAACTCTTCCATGCCAACCAGATATCCTAATTTAATCTAGACCTACTTGCTAGCATTGGCCCATATCCCTCTAAACCCTTTCTACTCATTGACCCACCCAGATGCCTTTAAATATTGTAACTGTACCAGTCTCCACCACTTCCTCTGGCAGCTCATTCCATACACACACACCACCCTCTGCATGAAAAAGTTGCCCTTTAGGTCTCTTTCAAATCTTTCCCCTGTCATCATAAACCTATGCCCTCTAGTTCTGGACTCTCCCATCTCAGGGAAAAGACCTTGTCTATTTACCCTATCCATGCCCCTCATGATATTATAAAACTCTATATAGTCACCCCTCAGTCTTCGACGCTCCAGGGAAAACAGCCCCAGCCTATTCAGCCTCTTTCCCCTGTCCACAGGGTTTACAAAGATTATTTTTTTCTGATCAAAATCTGTTTTTCAATCTTAATTCTACAGGTATTTTCACTCATTTGCAGGAGGTACAGGGTGACTAGCTAACACTTCTCAACTTCTCTGACTTATGAATTAAAAGTCACAGCATATAGCAACTGGTCAGGGGAAATAAACTGACTATCTTCAAGTTATCGAGTTTATTTTATTGCAAAGTGAAAACAGTTCCTCACCTTCCAGAGATCCAATGGCTTCTGGCCTGAACACTCACACTACCAAGCTTTTCAGCTACCTATGAGTCAATCAGATAGTTGTTAATAGACAGGAGGTCTTTGTCATTGACAACTGGTCACTACTACATGGACTAATCAACTTCTTGTTGCTGGGCAATCTCCATTTGGACACACCCCTTGACTCCAACTTGTCTGTAACCCACAGCTTGAACCAACAACTGTGTACACAGCACTTACAAAGAGTATCAGGTATTTTAAAGAGTGCAGTAATCTTTGAAGAATCCTTAGCTTTTAAATCAGCCCTTTTCTGATTTCACAATCAAACTGCAGAAAAATAACAATCATGACAAGCCTCCCTGCTTTGTGCCTGTGCTGAATGTCAAGGGAGGACAGCAGTAATGTGAGCTTGGCATCACTGGCTGAGGGCTCAAAGCACAAAAAGTTAAGGCAAAGCAGGAATGTTTTGAGTATCCCGACAGGTTCACAGTAAGTATAAGATTGACAATGAGCAAAGAGCTGGAGGTGCAGCCTGATCTAATTCATGAGCTGAGTGCATGTTCCTGAGTTAAAAGTATCCTTGCTGCAGAATTACACTGATAGTGTTGGTGCAGTCCAAAGCGCAGCATCAAATTGCAGAAGTATCCTGTAAGTGAACTGAAGATGTGCCATGAGAGTTCTTAGGGACCGGCATATATCGGATGTCAATGTCCATGGACATGGGGTGCATGTGACCAATATCCATAGAACTTCCCCTGAATGTCGATGTCTAGTTTCAAACATAGAGATTGTTCACAGCAAACTGTGAGCTTAATCTGCCACATACTTGATCTGGTTTCTTTGTCAAGTTTTCCTGATGCCAGACTTATTTGGTGGAGGCTGAATATTAATGAGGCAAGTTGGGCTACTAACAAGGCATTTAACAGGAAATAATAACCACCAATTACTTTCTGCTGGATGGTGAGAATCCTGTCACACCATTTGTTAAAAGAATAATAGCTGGTGTGAGTTGCTCCCAACATCAAAATGGGCCTTACTGCACTAGTGGTCAATTCTGCCACACATCTCGCCTTAGTCTATGCCACTCATACCTCTACAAGATTCTATCCCAAGTGTAAAGTAGCACCTAGAAGGATCTATATTCATTCAGGAGCAGGGCAATTTTCTTGCATAATTTTGTACTTTTCAGCACACTAGGTATGCAGTGGTAAAACATCACGTTTTATAGATGGTGCTGGGGGTTCTAGTGCCCTGTTGGAATCTTCTTCAATCCAAATTTCAGATGCCATAATTAAAAGGCATTCAGAGAGCGCTTCACATTCTATAGCCCAGGAGCATCCTCAATCTTGCCACTGACTCCTGAAGATGTTATTGACCAGACACCATACCATAGCAATGCCCCTGGAAGTTCCCTGAAGGCTGTCCAAGAGAAAAAGGGAGTTATTTTCAGCCTGAACGGAAATGTGCAATCAATGTCTGTTACTTCATTGGAGCTAAAGCAGCATTATGTGCACCAACAGTGGTACCATCTCTCAGACAACTTCCAGAGTCTATACTTAAAACATAAAAAAAACCTACAACTTCTACAGCTCACACCTTTTCACCTTATCATGTGGGGATTGGTTAACAGAGTTGACTGGACAGCTAGTTTGTGATGCAGGGTGAAACCAACAGCATAGATTCAATTCCCACACTAGCTGAGGTCTCTATGGAGGTCCTCCAATCACAATCATGCCCCTCTCCTAAGGTGTGGTAACCCTCAGGTTAAACCAACTCTAATGAGAGAACAGGACCATGGGCTAAGGACACAGTCACAAAAGATGGCTTTGGGATGAAAACTTCATAGTAGTCTTAGGCGCACACACACCATATAATGTTTTATTGCTCTTCACCAAATGTAATTCTTTGACGACACTGAAGCGCTTCTCATTCATAACCCTTGACACCTAACCTTCCCCACAACACATACTTCTTATTACTAATGCCCATGGATCAAGACAGTTCTGGGGATTTTACATTGCTATCTGTACCTGTCAATGCAGGCATAGTGCAGATGTATCCATGCTAATGTTTCATATTTCTTCTTTACTTCTGCAGGAGAAGAACATGCACAATAAGTGAAAACATGCTCAGACATGATGGGGGTTACCTATCAAATAGTTCCTTTGTGGAGAAGGACACTGAACTGGTAGGACAGTAAGGGGGATGTGCCTGTGCTGACAGGGAGATTGGTTATCTATCATCACCCAGTGAGAAAGCTTTCATGCGCTATTCCCAGTTGCATATTAAGCACCAATGTCTTAATGAAACCTTGGATAAGGGTGGCAGCTCATGATGGAATCAAATATTTAATATTTCTTTCAACAAACTTTAGATCCCATTCAAGTCATAAAAAAAACAAGAAGAGCTCTATCCCCTAGGCCATCACTACCAGCCCTTCAAAGCATACCTCTAAAGAGGGATAGATGCACTATTAAGACCTACCTCCCCATCACGCACCAGTGCAGAGAGAGGCATATATTGAATGATCTATCTAGAGTCACATTATGGTCACATTCTGTTCAATAAACACTTGAACAACCTGGGAGTTGGGCAGAAATATAAGCATGGTGACAGCTCCCTGGATAGTCAGTGCACACATAGATGCAAAGAAAATTGGACCAACAGTCAGCTCTTCAAGTCTGTTCCATCATTCAATATGATCACGGCTAATTACCCAAGTTAACACCCTATTCCAACTTATTCCCCATAGTAATCTAAAGAACTATATCTGATTTTTAAAAAAAATTCAATATTTTGACCTTTCTGTGGCAGAAACTTCCACGGGTTCACTGCTCTCTGGATGAAGAAATTTCTCCTCACCTCAGTTTTAAATGGCTATTCTGTTTCCTTAGACTATAACTGTTGGTTCTATACTCCCCAGTCATTGGTAATATTCTTCCTGCATTTACCCTGTCTATTCCTTGCAGAATATTATAGGTTTCTGTATGATCCCCCGATAGTCTTCTAAACTCCAATTAGTATAGTCCGAACTGACCCAGTCTCTCTTCATACATCAGTATTTCCATCCGAGAAGTCAGTCTATATAGTCTTTGCATTCGCTCCATCGCCAGAATATCCTTCCTCAGGAGTCCAAAACTGCACACAATACTCCAGGTTAGCTCTCACAAGGGGCCTGCACAATTGTAGCAAGAAATCTCTGCTCCAGTACTTGAGTCCTCTCGCTATGAAGGCCAAAATACCATTTGCCTTTTTTACTGGTTGCTGAAACTGCATGCATAATATAAGTGACTGATGTACAAAGTCACCTCCCCCTTCCCAAACTATCGCCATTCAGATAATAATCTGCCTTCCTGTCTTTGCTACCAAAGTGAATAACCTAACATTCATCCACATTGCCATGCATTTGCCCACTCATTCAATTTGCCCAAGCAATACTGAAGCATCTCTGCATCCTCCTCACAGCTCACCTTTCCATCCAGCTTTGTGTATCTCCAAATCTGGGAATATTTTTCTTGCATTTACCCTGTCTAGTCCTGGCAGAATATTATAGGTTTCTAAATGATCCCCCCGTTATTCTTCTAAACTCCAATGAATATATCACAGTTAGTTCCCTCATCTGAATGTCTTAGCATTGATCTCCATGGAGCACTTTTGTAAATCCTTCTTAACTCTGTCCAATCCTATCAATGTTTTCCAAATGCTCTGCTATTAAATGTTTTATAATGGACTTCCCAGTCCCGATGTCAGGCTAATCAATCTATAATTTTCTGTTTTCTCTCTCTCTCTCTCTGTTTTTAAATAGTGGGGTTACATTAGTTACCACTCAAACCAAAGGAACTGTTCTAGAATCTATGAATCTTGAAAGGTGACCATCAATGCATCCAGTATTTCTCGGGTCATTTCCTTAAATACTCTGGGATGTAGTTTATTGGTTTTGGGATTTTGTCAACCTTTAATCCCATCAAGTTCCCCAAGATCATTTCCCTACCTTTGTTGCTTTCCTTCAGTTCCACCATTTCACTCGACCCTGTGTTCCCTAACATTTTTGGATCATTACATGAATCCTCCTTTGTGAATGCAGAATCAAGATGTTCATTTAAATGTCTTTGTTCTTTATCTCTTTGTCCTCAATTGTAAATTTCCCCTTTCTGACTGTCAGGAACCTATGTTTGTCTTCACTAAATTTTTTTCTCTTCACATATCTCTAGAAACTTTTTCAATCAGTTAGTATGTTCCTTGCAAGCATAATTTATACTCCATTTTCCTCTTCCTAATAGATCCCTTTGTCCTCCTTTGCTGAAATCTAAACTGCTCCCAATCCTCAGGTTTGCTGCTTTTTTTGGCTAATTTGCTTACTTGAATCTAATATTATATCTAATTTCCCTTGTTAGCCATGGTTTTGCTTTCTTATTGTATTTTTGTGCCAGACAGGAATGAAGAATTGTTGCAGTTCCTCTAAGTGCTCTTTATAGGCTTGCCATTGCCTATTGACAGTCACCCCTTTAAATAATGTTCCCCAATTTATCATAGCCAGCTCACACCACTGTAGTTTCCTTTACTTAACTCTTGACCCTAGTCTCAGAATCAATAATGTCCCTCTCCACCTTAATGAAGAATTATGGTCACTCTTCCCAAAAACCTTGCACAGCTAGATTGGCAATTGTTCCTTTCTCATTACACCATACCCAGTCAAGGACGGCCTGTTTTCTAATTGGTTCCTCAAAGTATTGATCCAGAAAGTCATCATATACTCACTCCAGGAATTCCTCTTCCAAAGCAGTGTTACTGATTTGATTTGCCCAATTTATATTAGATTAATATTTAATAAGATTAAAGTTACCCATATTACTGCCAAAGCTTTATTGCTTCTGTTTCTAATTTCCTGTTTAATGCCTTCTCAATGTTACCATTAAATTTGAGGATTAAAACTTGTAGGTGTAGCCTGTGTTCACATGCATGCTGGGCACTGAGGGGATGAAATTTATTTCTGTTCAGAAATCTGGCTGGATAATACATTGGAATTCTAAATGCTACATGTTGCATTCAAAGTCTCTTGTAGCTGAGGAAACCCAGCAATGGCTGCAAAGTTGCTGGCTCAGACAAATTGATTTTCTGGGTCTTAACTGGGCAAACTGTATCGATTTAATGTAAAGGCTATGAAAGAGCTCATAAATATACTTATGAATTGTTAGTCATGATTAGGAGGTGTTGGTGTTGGACTGGGGTGGATAAAGTTAGAAGTCACATGACAAGGTCATAGTCCAACAGGATTATTTGAAATCACAAGCTTTCGGAGTGCTGCTCCTTCATCAGGTGATGTGTGCCTTCTGACCTTGTGAACTGTTGATTGGGAAATGCCACACTTTGCTTGTTGAGGTTTGAAAGGTGCGTTCAGGAGGTGGTGGATGTATGTGATGACATTCCCAGTCACGTGGAGACATTTCCGACACTGTCTTTCACTCAGCTTCATGTAGCTGCAACACGTTCAATCTAGCCTCTCTTAGTACACTGCTTGAAGATGCTGAAGACCCTGGTTCTCCTGTTCATCCACAGATGCTTCTTCCTGTGCATTGTGTCTCCTGGTCCTTTGATGTCAGCCATTCCTTCTCCTCTTCCTTCTTAAGCTTAGCAATGCTCATACACGTGCTGGGTAAGTAGTCAATTGAAGTACTTATCCGTGAAGAAGTGTCAGCAATGAAATATTTGCTTTCCATGTGAGATCTTAACATAGTCAAGCTATCCTTTTGCTGTTTACCCTGGCTGCTCATGTGTTGGGCGAATGCCTGACCTACAATATAGTGAGGTACATTTTCCATGATTCATGACTAGCTTTCCTCTTCTGCATTCTGCCATGTGCAAGTCCTTTGTAGCCTTGATCTTTAAATTGCTTTCCATGTATGCAGCGATTAGCTCAATCTGACTGTTGGTGGCCTTTATTATCCCCTATGGTACAGCCCTACAACCTTAAAATCTACAACCTGCATGACGGTTCCATCCCTTGTCCTTTATTTTCAATGTGAATATTCCTGCATGGCTGCATGGGGATAACCATTTCTCACACCACCACAATTACCATGTGGGTGAGTTTTAGGTGTCCTTCTTCTCAGAGTTAAATGAATCACAAGGCATGGTTAGGACGTTAGTGTGAGGAATTGATGGGCCTTATTTACATTATGCTGCATTGAGTGCCTCCCTTCAGTGCTAAACCTCATCTGAGTACTCATGCAGTAGTACTTTCAGGACCTGTTTCAATTCCCTAAATTGGGTGTAACACGCTGTGGAGTAACATATATAAACAGTTCTCAGGTCCCTCCCAGTTGCACTGTGCTTTCTTTGTAAAGCTTTCTTTTGTGAGCAGGTTTAGGAGAAAAATGGCATTGTTAATTTTGTATTTGGTCATTCATCCTCTACGCTGTCTCTCCATATTACACTTCTGTATGATCACTGCAGATGACCTCTTTTCTTGAGGCATCTCTTCTGTCATTCTTCAGTGTCTGCCTGTGGGAGCTGGTTTAGCTCAGTTGGTTGGATTGTTGGTTTACAGAGCAGTATGATACCTACAGCATGGGTTCAATTCCCCTCACTAGTTTGAAGCTGCCATGAAGGATTCTCTTCCCTTACCTGAGGCCTAGTTGCCCTCAGGTTAAAACACCACCAGTTGCTTCTCTCTCTAATGAGAGAGTAGCCCCTATGGTGATACAACAAAAATCTCCTTGTGATTATCAGCTCTTTCACTATTACCTAATAAAAACAAGTCCTCCAATTCACTCCGCTGCTACCAACTGAACAGTATGTTAAAAAATTGACAATTCCAGGCAGACTTAATTGAAGACATGTAGTAGTACAATATGATTGAGTATGAGCAGCTAATGGTTTTTACTGTCCCACTTGTCCTGTGGAATTTCTGAGCACATTGAGTATGCCTTATAATTATTTATGAGGAGATTGTTACTGGGAAGCAGTTACTGTTTCTGTGCCAGCTCCCTGCTGTGTCTTTAGAGCTGTTTCTTTGCATCCTTATGGCTGGTATGCCTAGTTTATCACTGTCTATCTGTGTGTCTCTGTGAAACCTGCACTGTCCTAATTTCTGCCCTCCCTGCAGGCACTGGATAGCAGCATGGCAGCCTTGGATGAGAATTAGGTCAGTGACAGAAACAAAAACATGCTCACTAGCATTCTCATCTTTGTTGAACTGGCAGCTATCACCATGCTCACATTCACAGGACGTAATAGACAAGTGGACCTGAGGATTATTACAGAAGCACAGAAATATACAGTTGCAAACAAAACTTCTAATCTAAGAGACTACTGAGGACATGCCAAGAAACAAGATAGCTCTGAATTCATTTTATACCTCACTCAAACTGAGGATTTGAAAAACAAGTTTCAGTTGGAGCCAGATTATAATCCTGACAGAAAAGGGCATAATAGAACAGCACTGAGCAGGAAGAGGGATTAGATGGAGGATGAAACAACAATTGAAATAAAGTTCTTGGTGGATGGGTGAAAGCTGAAATTTTGAATTTATTTGTGGAACAATTAGATGCAGCAAAGCGCAACATGCTGGGTTCATCTGGATGAATGAACCAATAATGCTTAAATGGTTCTTCTCATCCATAATTATACTGTAAAGAAAACAGAAGTGCTGGAACAGTCAGCTGCTATGCTTTTTAACAGACAGCATTTTTATGTTGGAGTGTTTTCTTTTCTTCTGACCTTGATACCAAATTATATTTTCTGCTACCTGAAGTCTGTAGGGAAGCTCCTCCTTTATGAGTACAGGAGACAGCTGCAACAGCTGTGAGATTTCTGAATAAATTTGCAATGGGTGCACCCTTCTTATTGCATAGAACATTACAGCGCAGTACAGGCCCTTCGGCCCTCGATGTTGCGCTGACCAGACATACCAATCTGAAGCACATCTAACCTACACTATTCCATGTACGTCCATATGTTTGTCCAATGACGACTTAAATGCACTTAAAGTTGGCGAATCTACTACCATGCAGGCAAAGCATTCCATACCCTTACTACTCTCTGAGTTAATAAACTACCTCTGACATCTGTCCTCTATCTATCACCCCTCAATTTAAAGCTATGCCCCCTCGTGCTCTCCGTCACCATACTTGGAAAAAGGCTCTCCCTCTCCACCCTATCTAACCCTCTGATTATCTTATATGTCTCTATTAAGTCACCTCTCAACCTTCTTCACTCCAACGAAAACAGCCTCAAGTCCCTCAGCCTTTCCTCGTAAGACCTCCCCTCCATACCAGGCAACATCCTAGTAAATCTCCTCTGTACTCTTTCCAAAGCTTCCACATCCTTCTTATAATGTGGTGACCAGAATTGTACACAATACTCCAAGTGCGGCCGCACTAGAGTTTTGTACAGTTGTAGCATAACCTCATGGTTCCGGAACTCGATCCCTCTATTAATAATGGACAAAACACTGTATGCCTTCTTAACAACCCTGTCAATCTGGGTGGCAACTTACAAGGATCTGTGTACATGGACACTGAGATCTCTCTGCTCAACTACACTACCAAGAATCTTACCATTAGTCCAGTACTTTGCATTCTGGTTACTCCGACCAAACTGAATCACCTCACACTTGTCCGCATTAAACTCCATTTGCCACCTCTCAGCCCAGCTCTGCAGTTTGCATTCTGGTTACTCCGACCAAACTGAATCACCTCACACTTGTCCGCATTAAACTCCATTTGCCACCTCTCAGCCCAGCTCTGCAGCTTATCTATGTTTCTCTGTAACCTACAACATCCTTCACCACTATCCACAACTCCACCAACCTTAGTGTCGTCTGCAAATTTATTAACCAACCCTTTACGCCCTCATCCAGGTCATTTATAAAAATGACGAACAGCAGTGGACCCAACACTGACCCTTGTGGTACACCACTAGTAACTGGACTCCAGGATGAACATTTCCCATCAACCACCACCCTCTGTCTTCTTTTAGCAAGCCAATTACTGATCCAAACTGCTATATCTTCCACAATCCCATTCCTCCGCATTTTGTACAATAGCCTACTGTGGGGAACCTTATCGAATGCTTTGCTGAAATCCATATACACCACATCAACCGGTTTAATCTCATCTACCTGTTTGGTCACCTTCTCAAATAACTCAATAAGGTTTGTGAGGCACGGTCTACCCTTCACAAAACTGTACTGACGATCCCTAATCAAATTATTCTTTTCTAGATGATTATAAATCCTATCTCTTATAACCTTTTCCAACATTTTACCAACAACTGAAGTAAGGCTCACTGGTCTATAATTACCAGGATTGTCTCTATTCCCCTTCTTGAACAGGGGAACCACATTTG
>NC_057730.1:22583126-22625078 GCF_004010195.1 Chiloscyllium plagiosum
TTACTCTCGTCATTCTTTTATTCCTTAAATACCTATAGAAAGCCTTAGGGTTTACCCTGATCCTATCCGCCAACAACTTCTCATGTCTCCTCTGAGCTCTCTCTTTAGGTCTTTCCTGGCTACCTTGTAATTCTCAAGCATCCTAAGTGAGCCTTCACTTCTCATCCTAACATCTCATTCTTCTTCTTCCTCTTGACCAGAGATTCCACTTCCTTCGTAAACCATGGCTCCCGCGCTCTACAGCTTCCTCCCTGCCTGACAGGTACATACTTATCTAGGACACTCAGGAGCTTTTCCTTGAATAAGCTCTAATGTGCCCATCTCCTGCAGTTTCCTTCCCCATCCTATGCTTCCTAAATCTTGCCTAATCGCATCGTAATTGTCTTTCCCCCAGCTGTAACTTTTGCCCAGTGGTATACACCTATCCCTTTCTATCACTAAAGTAAACATAACAGAAGTGTGAACGCTATCACCAAAGTGCTCACCTACTTCCAAGTCTAACACCTGGCTGGGCTTGTTACACAGTACCAAATCTAATGTGGCTTCACCCCTTGTTGGCCTGTCTATATACTGTGTCAGGAAGCCTTCCTGCACGCACTAGACAAAAAACTGACCCATTTATAGTACTCGGACGATAGTGTTCCCAGTCAATATTTGGAAAGTTGAAGTCCCCCATGACAACTATCCTGTCTCTCTCACTCCTATCGAGAATCACCTTTGCTATCCTTTCCTCTACATCTTTGGAACTATTCGGAGGCCTATAGAAAACTCCCAACAGGGTGACCTCTCCTTTCCTGTTTCTAACCTCAGCCCATATTACCTCAGTTGACGAGTCTCCTAACATCCTTTCTGCAACTGTAATACTGTCCTTGACCAACAATGCCACACCTCCCCCTCTTTTACCATCTTCTCTGTTCTTACTGAAACACCTAAATCCTGGAACCTGCAACAACTATTCCTGTCCCTGCTCTATCCATGTCTCTGAAATGGCCACAATATCGAAGTTCCAGGTACCAACCCACCTTATTCCGGATGCTCCTGGTGTTGAAGTAGACAAACTTCAAACCAACATCTTGCTTGCTGGTGCCACCTTGTGTCCCTGAAACTTGATTTTGGACTTCCCTACTCTCAACCTTTTCTATACTCGAACTACTATTTTGGTTCCCATCCCCCTGCTGGATTAGTTTAAACCCACCCTAATAGCCTTAGCGAATTTCCCCCCAGGATATTGGTACCCATCTGGTTCAGACGAAGACCATCCTGCTTGTAGAGGTCCCACCTACCCCAGAAAGAGCCCCAATTATCCAAGAATCCAAAACCCTCCCTCCTGCACCATCCCTGTAGCCACGTGTTCAACTCCTCTCTCTCCCTATTCCCCGCCTCACTAGCATGTGGCACGGGCAACAAACCAGAGACAACAACTCTGTTTGTCATAGCTCTAAGCTTCCATCCTAGGTGCCTGAATTTCTGCCTTAAATCCCCATCTCTCTTCCTACCTATGTCGTTGGTGCCTATGTGCATAAAAAAGGCATCACCAAGCTAAAGTCGGGGGAAGATGATTATTTTTCAGAAACTGGAATTTCAACTACCCAAACCTTCAAGTTAAAGATTTCCTCCAGGATTTGGCATGTTCTGGAAGTACAGCACAGTCCCTAACACCCTGAATCATGCTCCATTCCCCAGAAGATTTCCACAAACATACCTTTACACTTTACTGCATAGCTGTGTCCAGTTGAAGACACAAAAAACCTAAGGGAGAGCTGCAACCAGACTTTGACTATCAGATATCAGAAGAGTAATGCAGGCAGGATTGGAAGCAAAGTAAAAAATCACTGTTGCAGCAGAAGGTGACTGGGTCAACTGAAAATGATACTGGATGGGTTACACTGAATAGTGCTTCACTATTTGTACCGTAAGAAAATTTCTATAAAGGTTGACTGTTGAGCAGGCTGTAGATAGAAAAATTACATGGTTATGCATGTTCTGGTTATTTTCCCACATTTAGCCAATAGAACAGTGGTGTATGAGAGGACAGTCAAAGGAATCTTGAAGTTGTGGCCTAGCATCACCATTATAAAATAAAATGATATGGCGTACTGGTGGGACAATCCTCCATGTTCAACAGACATCTTGGCAGATATCACACCTTGTTACACAAGCAAAGCAATCTTTTAAAAAAAGAGAAAGCCAATACTGGTTAATTTTCAAAGAATTGTCACAAAAGGCACTATATTGTCACTAGTCAGAATGTCTTGGTTTCCTAACTATCAACTGTAATTACTGAAATCAAACAGAAAGAAACCCAGTTTGACTAATTACTGGTCCCAGTAATGTTTTTAGGAATTCCAAGCCTTTTGGGGATTTACACCTATACTTAGATAATAGAATTCTGTGGAGAGCAATGGAGGCTGACAGAGTGCAATGGAGGCTAACAGAAAGCAGAGAAGCCTAGGTATCTGTATATCGTCAAGGCTGAGTTAGATCGATTTTTGATCAATAGGAAAGCCAAGAGCTATGGGAGACATACAGGAAATGCAGTTAAGGCCACAATCAAATCAGCCATGATTTCATAGAATGGTGGAATAGACTCTAAGGGTGAATAGCCTATACCTATTCCTAAATCTTGCATTCTATTACCCTTTCAGAGAAGGAATTCTTCCTCATTTGTCTTAGATGGGAGATCCATTATTTTATGACTCTATTACCAGCCAACCAACTCCATCCTTTCCCTTGGTAATAGTCTATTCCCACAAAAGTCTGTCCCACAAATGGTAGAGTCTGCAGATCATTCACTGGACTTATTAGCTATTCCAAATCTCATCAAATTGGAGTAGATGCAGGTCTGAGAAGAGAAATTCTGCAGTATCCAACATGATTATTACAAGAGAAGGACAGCTCAGCTATAAATAATGTCAGGGATGGATTATATGCTGCATGTTAGCTCCCTGGGCCCCTGCATAAATTTCAGGCATGGTTGCCCTGCTTGAAGTTTTAGAGCAACAGTCTTTTAATTATTCAGAGACTTCTTTCTGTCTCCAGATGGAGGTCTTGTCTCATTAAGCTGTCAGCGCTGAAAATGTGTTGCTGGAAAAGCGCAGCAGGTCAGGCAGCATCCAAGGAACAGGAGAATCGACGTTTCGGGCATAAGCCCTTCTTCAGGAAGGGCTCATTCAGCTGTCAGTCAATAAGAAGCTAGAAACTCTATGCCACATCAAAATTAGTGGCCACTGTGGCTATTGCAAGAGACCTGGGATAAAGATTAACCATAAATTCTCCCAAACTTATTTCTGAAAGGATGGGGTAAGACATAGGATTAAAGTGGACAGTTATTGCACCAAGTTTGGAATGCAAAGTGGAATTATCTTTAATGTAAATTTTGGCAGAGAATCAAGTTCTGTTGTATTGTTGACAAGCAAATAGAAGAATGTCAATGAATTACTTCTAAAAAAAAGTCATTCATGGCTGTGGGTGGTGCTGGCAAGGTCAGTATTTATTTTCCATACCCTAAATGTCCTTGAAAGTGCTGGTGAGCAGTCTTGCACCATGCAGCCTATGCAATGTGGAATCCATTGGAAGGGAATTCCAAGGTTTTTCCATCGGTGATAAGGGAGGAAGAGTAATACATTTCCAAGTCAGGATAGCATGTGGCTTGGATAGGAAGTTGCAGGTGTTGTTTCTATACATCCTCACCTCTCGTCCTTCCTAGTGGTTGAAATCACAGGTTTTGAAAATGATGTTGAAAGAGTTTGACAAGTTCCTGCATTGCCTCATGTTGATGGCTTACAATTTTGAATTGCCACCAGAGACTGGTTAGACTGGGTTTCTTTTATACTTTTATTTTATACTTTCAATTATACTTTTATTTTCTATTTAGTCTCAATGTAGAAATAAAAAATTATGTTTATATAGTGCCGTTCATGACTACTGTACATCCCAAAGTGCTTTACAGAAGTGCAGATACAATTGTAATGCAGAAGAAACTTTATTATTGTATCCTGTGATGTGAAGTTTCTTTACATTCTTCCATTAGATATGGGCATCACTGGTAAAACCAGAATTTATTGCCCAAGGTAATTGCTCTTGAACTGAATGATTTGTAAGGCTATTTAAAAGGGCAACTCTGAAAATAGTCAACCACATTGTTGTCACACGTACACACGAGTCACAAATAAGCCAGGAACAGAAAGCAGATTACCTTCTCTAAAAGGATGTTAGTGAACCATAAGTATTTTTATGTTAATCGATGGTAGCTATCACAGATATTGAGATGAGCTTTATTTCTTTAATTTTAACTTACATCAACTAACGCAGTGAGATTGAACCCATGGCTCCAAACAATAACCTTGTCCTCTATTATTAGGCCAGTGACATTACCACGACACCACCATCACCCCACATCGGAGGGTGTATCTCTCCCACAGGATTCTAACCTCAATTTCAAAAATCACTTTTTATTGACAATAAATTTCCAAATTGTTGAAGAAGGATGCTAGAGAGGAGCCTGAGTCCCATGTTCAGTAGCACAAATTGATCTTTATTCGGAGCGCCCTATCATGTAGTGAGAGAGGTCTCTAGGACACTCTACCTTTCCCAATAAAATACAGACATATTTATACATTCTGTGTTAGAATGGTTGCATGCAACATTGACATCAGCTCTTGCCACCTCCCTCTCTGACCATTATTCCCGTCCCCAATCATTTACCAGCTGCATGATACTGAGTGGATGTTATTTGTTTCCTTGTGAAGCTGCAGTTATTTTCCCGAGGTCATAACAACTAAGTAAACGTTATAGAAATCTTACGAGGAAAGAGAAAACTCGTTATTTAGTAAAGCGTAGAAGAGCAAGTCTGTTACCATCATAATCAAAGGTTTGTTTCAATAATTGCCATTACATATTATACATGTAGGTACACTCAATACTCAGACCAATAAAGGAAAGCATACCAAATGCCTTCTTCACTAAGGAGGAGAAAGTGAGGACTGCAGATGCTGGAGATCAGAGCTGAAAATGTGTTGCTGGAAAAGCGCAGCAGGTCAGGCAGCATCCAAGGAACAGGAGAATTGACATTTCGGGCATAAGCCCTTCCTGAAGGGCTTATGCCCGAAACGTCAATTCTCCTGTTCCTTGGATGCTGCCTGACCTGCTGCGCTTTTCCAGCAACACATTTTCAGCCTTCTCCTGTTCCTTGGATCCTGCCTGACCTGCTGCGCTTTTCCAGCAACACATTTTCAGCCTTCTTCACTAAACCAATCTACCTGCGATCTACTTTCAAGGAGCTATGAACCTGCACTCCAAGGTCTGTTCGTTCAGCAACACTCTCCAGGACCTTGCCATGAAGTGCAGAAGTCCTGTTCTGATTTACTTTTCCAAAATGCAGCACCTCACATTTATCTAAATTAAACTCCATCTGCCATTCCTCAGCCCATTGGCCCATCTGATCAAGGTCCTGTTGTAATCTGAGGTCATCTTTGTCACTGTCCACTGTCCACCACCAATTTTGGTGTCATCTGGAAACTTACTAACTATACCTCTTATGCTCACATCCAAATCATTTGTATAAGTGACGAAAAGTAGTGAATCCAGCACTGATCCTTGTGGCACTCCACTGGTCACAGGCCGCCAGTCTGAAAAACAACCGTCCACCACCACCCTCTGCCTTCTACCTTCGAACCAGTTCTGTATCCAGGTGGCTAGTTCTCCCTGTATTCCATGAGATCTAACCTTGCCAACCAGTCTCCCATGGGGAACCTTGTCGAACGCCTTACTGAAGTCCATATAGAGCACGTCCACCGCTCTGCCCTCATCAATCCTCTTTGTTACTTCTCTTAAAAGCTCTATCAAGTTCGTGAGACATGATTTCTCATGCATAAAACTATGCTAACTATCCCTAATCAGTCCTTGCTTTTCCAAATACATTTAAATCCTGTCTCTCAGGATTCCCTCCAACAACTTGCCCACCACCGACATCAGGCTCATTGGTCTATAGATCCCTGGCTTCTCCATTCCATCTTTCTTAAAACAATAATACCACATTAGCCAACCCCCAGTCTTTTGGCACCTCACCTGTGACTATCAATGATACAAATATCTCAGCAAGGGGCCCAGTAATGAGTTCCTAGCTTCCTACAGAGTTCTAAGGTACACCTGATCAAGTCCTGGGGATTTATCCGCTTTTATGTATTTCAAAACAACCTGCACTTTCTCCTCTGTAATATGGACATTTTTCAATATGTCACCATCCATTTCCCCACATTCTGTATCTTCCATGTTCGTCTCCACAGTAAACACTGATTTGAAATACTTAAGTATCTCCTCCATTTCCTGCGGTTCCACACAAAGGCTGCCTTGCTGATCTTTGAGGGAACCGAATCACTCCCTAGTTACCCTTTTGTCCTTAATGTGTTTATACAAACCCTTTGGATTATCCTTAACCCTATTTGCCAAAGTTATCTCATGTCCCCTTTTTGCCCTCCTGATTTCCCTCTTAAGTGTACTCCTATTTCCTTTATACTCTAAGGATTATCCTTTTCTCTCTTGTCCAGACCTGACATATGCTTCCTTCTTTATCTTAACTAAACCCTCAATTTCTCTAGTCATCCAGCATTTCCTACACATACTAGCCCTTTCTTTCACTTGAACAGGAATATACTGTCTCTGGTCTATTGTTATCTCACTTCTGAAGGCTACCCATTTTCCAGACGTTCCTTTACCTGCAAACATCGGCTCCCAGTTAACCTTAAAATTTCTTGCCTCATACCATCAAAAATAGCCTTCATCCAATTTAGAAATTCAACTTTTAGAACCTGTATATTGTTTTCCATTACTATTTTAAAACTAATAGAATTATGGTTGCTGGTCCCAAAATGCTCCCTCACTGACACCTCAGTCACCTGCCCTGCCTTATTTCCCAATAGTAGGAAAAGTTTTGCACCTTCTCCAGTAGGTACATTCACATACTGAATCAGAACAATTTCTTAAGAGAACACAGAAAATGTACAGCCCAGGAACAAGCTCTTCGGCCCTCCAGGCCTGAGCTGATCCAAATCTATTGTCTAAACCTGTTGCCCAATTCCTAAGCATCTGTATCCCTCTTGCTCCCCACCTACTCATGCATCTGTCCAGATGCATCTTAAATGAATCTACCGTGCCTGCCTCTACTACCTCTGCTGGTAACGCATTCCAGACACCTACCACCCTCTGTATAAAGTACTTTCCGTGTGTATCCCCCTTAAACTTTTCAACTTTCACCTTGAATGCGTGACCTCTCGTTATTGAATCCCTCACCCTGGGAAAAGCTTATCTCTATTCACCCTGTCTATACCCTTCATGATTTTGTAGACATCAATCAGGTCCCCCCTTAACTTCCTTTTTTCTAATGAAAACACTCGTAACCTACTCAACCTCTCTTCATAGCTAGCATCTTCCATACCAGGTAACATCCTCATAAACCTTCTCTGCACCCTCTCCAATGCGTCCACATCCTTTTGGTAATGTGGCAACCAGAACTGTACACAGTCTTCTAAATGTGGCCAAACCAAAGTCTCGTACAAGTTTAACATGACCTACCAGCTCTTATATTCAATACTCGTCCAATGAAAAAAAGCATACCATATGCCCTCTTGACCACTCTATCCATCTGTGCAGCCACCTTCAGGGTATAATGGACCTGCATTCCCAGATCTCTCCGCTCATCAACTTTTACCAAGGCTCTTCTGTTTACAGTACAGTTCGCTCTAGAATTAGACTTCCCAAAACCTGACATTTGCCTGGATTGAACTCCATCTGCCACTTCTTTGCCCAACTCTCCAGTCTATCTATATTCTCCTGTATTCTTTGACAGTCCCCTATGCTTTCTACTACTGCACCAATCTTCGTGTCATCTGCAAACTTACTGATCAGACCAACAATGCCCTCTTCCAGATCATTTATGTATATCACAAACAACAATGGCCCCAGCACTGATCCCTGTGGAACACAGGTGGGCGTTTGGACCATGTTGCCAGCAGAGGTGGTAGAGGCAGGCACGGTTGATTCATTTAAGATGCTTCTGGACAAATGCCTGAGTAGGTGGGGAGCAAAGGGATACAGATGCTTAGGAATTGACCAACAGGTTTAGCCAGTACATTTGGATCAGCTCAGGCTTGGAGGGCGGAAGGACCTGTTCCTGGGCATTAAATTTTCTTTGTTCTTTGTTTTAACACCACTGGTCACCTTTCTCCATTTTGAGAAACTCACTTCAACTACCACTCTGTCTCCTGTTGCTCAACCACATAATTCTCCTTAATCCTTCTTGTACACACTAAACAAATTCCTTTCCAACTGAAACCTTAACACTACGGCAGTCCCAGTCTATGTTTGGAAAGTTAAAATCCCCTACCATAACCACCCAATTATTCTTAAAGATAACTGAAATCTCCTTACAAATTTGTTTCACAATTTCCCACTGGCTATTCAGGAGTCTATAATACAATCCCAATAAAGTGATAATCCCTTTCTTATTTCTCAGTTGCACCCAAATAGTTTCCCTGAATGTATTCCCAGGAATACCCTCCCTAAGTATAGCTGTAATGCTAACGCTTATCAAAAATGGCACTCCCCCTCCTCTCTTGCCCCCCTTTCTATTCTTCCGAAAGCAGTTGTATCCTGGTACATTAAGCTGTCAGTCCTGTCCATCCCTGAGCCACATTTCTGTAATTGCTAAGAAATCTCAGTCCCATGTTCCTAACCATGCCCTGAGTTCATCTGCCTTCCCTTTTCAGCATCTTGCATTGAAATAAATACAGTTTAATGTATCAGTCCTACCTTGTTCTCTGCTTTGTTCCTGCCTGCCCTGACTGTTTGACTCGCTTCTTTTCCCAACTGAACCAATCTCAGATTGACTTCTTTCCTCATTATGTCCCTGGTCCCACCCCCTCACTTTACTAGTTTAAATCCTCTCGAGCAGTTCCATCAAATCTCCCTGCCAGTATATTAGTCCCTTTCCAATTCAGGTGCAATCCATCCTTCTTGTACAGGTCACTTTTACCTCAGAAGAGATTCCAATGATCCAAAAATGTGAACCCTTCTTCCATGCACCAGCTCTTCAGCCATGCATTCATCTGCTCTATCCTTCTATTCCTACCCTCTCTGACTTGTAGCACCAGGAGTAATCCAGATATTACCATCTTTGAGGACCTCCTTTTTGAACTCCTGCTTAACTTTCTATATTTTCCCTTCAGAATCTCATCCTTTCCCCTTCCTATGTCGTTGGTTCCAATGTGTACAATGACCTCCTGCTGGTCCCTCTCTCCTTTGAGAACATTCTGCACCCTCTCGGAGACATCCTTGATCCAGGCACCAGATGGCAACACAGCATTCTGATTTTTCACTGCTGGCCGCAGAAATGGCCTCTTACTAGAGAGTTCCCTATCACAATCGATCGTTTGGAATCCGACGAACCCCTCATTACACGAGAACTAGTCTTGATACTAGAAACCTGGCTGTTCGTGCAACATTCCCCTGAGAATCCATCACCCCTACACTTTCCAAAACAGCGTACTTGTTTGAAATGGGGATAGCCATTCCTGCATTGCCTGCCTACCTCTCCTACCTTTCCTGGAGTTAACCCATCTATCTGACTGTATCTGCGGCTTTTCTCCCTTCCTACAACTGCCATCCATTACCATCCCTAGTTCCTATAAATTCCTCATTGCCTCTAACTGTCGCTCCAACTGATCAATTCGATCTGATAGGATTTGCAACTACAGGCATTTCCTGCAGACATAATCCTGAGTAACATGTAAACTCTCCCTAAACTTCCACATCTGACAAGAGCATATCACTCTCCTGAAGGCCATCTTTGCTCCTTCACAATCTATAAATCCAGGAAATAGCACCATCTTATTACTCTAAAAAGTACACTGCTCCAGGCTAGCTGAATACTTATGGTTTATATTTTTAAAATTTAATCAAGAGACAGATCTAAGTAAAACATGGAATCAAGAAAGAACCCATTCTACTCATTATTCTAGATTTACAGCAAGGCTACACTTAAAAACTACGCATTTATCTGTTCCTGTGCTGTGAGCTCTTCCACACAGGTTGTGAATTTTGCTGTTTAAGTTTTCCCAGATGTACTCCGATGTCCAGAGATACATGAATTTAAACAACAAAGGCAGTAACTGCACAGATTCACTTCTGTGTCAATTAGCAGTGTTGGTTTCTTTCTCTCTCTCCTTCACTGACCATGTGCTACCTTTTGTCTGTCCTGCTCCCTTTTAAAAATGCTGTTATTTTGACTTTATTTTTCTCCAAATCAATGGATTAGCATATAAAACAACAACTGTTTCTTCTGGAATTTGAGGAAATCACTTCCAACATCTAAAATACCTCAAAAAAGGAGCAGCTCTTACAGCCAGAAATTTTTCCCATCCTCCATCTTGGTTTAGTCAGAATGCTTTCAAGCAGTTCAGAGATGCTATTATCTCTAGAGCAAGTAGAACTTGAACCTGGGTCTTCTGATTCAAAAATAGGGACACTACCACTATGCCACCCCAATGGCTTTCAGTTCTACACCAAATCTGTGGTCAATTGGTGAGTATCACTCACCATTTGTGAGTCTGGTAAGAACGCTAGATCACCTCCATGACGCAGTCCTGACCAAAGTAAGCTGCCAACAATCAGACACTAGCAACTCCTTTTCTTGCAGTGCTACTACTGGCTATCGACGTCACCTGCATCTTGTTGATTCCTGCATTGTGTTTGCTGGTTGGCCTTTAGGAGACTCAAGAAAACCATTGTATTTTAATTTAATCCTTGAGCCATCAATAAATTCTGCTTGATTCAAGGATAATTGGTGTCAAGTGGCTCATGACATTTTGCCTCAAGTGGATGAGTTTCCCCTATTGGTCCTTTCCTGGCTCCAATTTAATTGTGGCTCCAGCCACCTGAAAACTGATGGCAATACTTCACACCATAGATTGATTCAGTTGCTGTATTTCCCATTAAGATGGGCTGGATTCAATTCCAGCCAGAGTCTTAATCTCTCTTTTCCTAACTATACCATCTTTGGAGTGGTGCAGTGATACTGTCCCTCCATCTGGGCTGGAAGGTTCAGCTTCAAGTATCAATGTGCCAGAAGTATCATAACGTGTCTGAATAGGTTGATTGCAAACTATATACAGGGTCTTGTTGTGCAGTGGCAGTGTCCCTATCTAGGCTATGAGGCCTGGTTCAAGTCTTACATTAGTCAGCAGGCACAGAAGTATGGTGAACAGAACTTTGAGTTAAGTCAGTATAATTTTGGGACCTCAAATGTACAGAGAGTAGAATGTAGGCATTTAGCCAGCAGTGTGTTGAAATAGTCAAACCTAGAGGTAACAAAGGAATGAATGAGCAGTTTAGCAGCAGATGAGCTGAGTTGGGCAAAATTGAATAATGCTGTGGAGGTGAAAATAGGTGACCTTAATGGTGGACTAATAATGTGATCGGAAGTTGTTCTCAAGGTCAAATATAACATCATGATTGTGAACAGACTGGTTTAATTTCAGATATTTGTCAGGGAGAGGGATATGGTTGGCAACTAGGGAAAGAGACACAATGAGTCACGTTTCTGAAAGAAAGCAATTGAATATTAATTTTCCAAGATAGATACTTGTACTTGTAGAAAGAAACAAGACTCAGGCTTGATTACTTCCGTTGATTTTCAATGGAAGGAATGCGTCAGCTTCAGATCACAGTTCTACTTCCGCAAATCCAACTTAAACAAGATGGTGTTATTATATAAATCACTGGCTGGTAGACCTCTGACAACATTGCATTTTCCTTCAAAATCACCTCTCTGTTCCTAAAGTATGACCCTACAGGCATTGTCTCACTTCCTCTAATGCATTTCATTAGTTTCAATGAAATCAAAGGAGCCAGAGATGGGTCTCATGATGGATGAGCTTGAAATATAAACAGTGGGAGGGAGATAAGAGAGAAAGTAGAAACATATATAAGGCTGGGGCAGGAAGGAGCCTCTTGGAAGTTTATCTCGATAAACAATAGTAATGCACTGAATGGATGGTCTCAATTTTATGACAATGGAGTCCATCAATTTCTCCCACATGTTACTTAAGGCAAGATTGGAGAAAGAAGGGCACAAAGGGAGAACCAGATAGGATAGATACAAAATGATTTTAAGGTTATCTAAATAAAACTAAACATGTATTAGTTGCATGAACTGTACTCTGGAACTTGGATTCAAAAACATTTAGTCCAAATTGTCTATCTATATATTTGAAAGTGACAGACCCAATCATCAATCAAAAACATAATATAGATGGAGACATGGCAATTTGAAGTTTCTTTACAGATCCGTATGTTCTAAATAAAATGCAGTCAAAGACCAATTATTTGTTGACTACGGCAAAGAAGGATGAGAACTTAAAACCGCCAGTAGAAACTTTTTGCCTCCCGCAAGTGTTTTGTGACCTGAGAAGTTTAATAAACATTGCAGAAAAAGAGCTGTTCTTATGGAAAATCAAATTGTCATTTGTACAGCTATGTCAAATAGTTTCAGAATGTGCAACACTTCTGTATGTCCAAGGGAGTGTAACAACCTTTAAAAATGTTTTGTCTGTCTATTGCAACGAGAAAATTGCCTATCTGTGGTGGTATGAGTACGTACAATGAGTAGGTCATTATCTTCCTTATAAATGAGTGAGCAGAATGGAACATTCAATTTCAGGAGCAGTGCAACAGATTCTACTACAACTAAACTTTAAAGTAGTAAGTACAGTTATGGTATATTCCCATGAAAAGGAAAGATAGGGCAAACAGATCCTGAGCTCCCTGGGTGACAAAAGAGATGCAGATCAAGCTGAATGCAGAAAATACGTGTGTGAATATGCAGAAAATTCAGATATTTCAAGCATATGATAATACAAATGAGTTCAGAAAAAGAGTCATACTGTCTTGATAAAATTAACTTTGTTTCTCTCTCCAATCATGTTGCCAGAATTGAGTATCTCCAGAAATCTCTGTTTGTTTAATACATAATATAAACCAGGTCAATACAGAAAGTTCAGAGAAGTTAAAAAAAGCAAATAAGAGAAGCTATGAGGGAACGTGAGAAGAGACTGACCTTTCATCAAAACAGCCAAAAACATCTTTCAGAAAGGCAATCTAGAGAGTTAGTGACCCTAATCTAACAGGATCTTCAGCGACAGGTAGCAATGTTGAAGGAGGGCAGTGAACAGAGGAGCTTGAGCAAATGTTCTATGAAAGGGCTGAAAAGAAACCTCCTGGAGGGAAGGAAAGACCAGTAAATAGTATCCTCAACTAGATATGAACCATAGGCTTAATTCCCTACAAACACTGTTTTCCCTTTATGTTTTTAATGACCTGTTTTATGATTTTCAGGCCATTCATCTGCTTAAATCTTGCACTATATTAAAAAGATGCAATTACTAGAAATTTAGAACATAAAAAAAACAGAATGATTCTTCCAATATTGTTATGGACCAGACCAAACCCCCTCAAGATATATTAAGAAGATAGTTTGGACTTTTACATTTTTCTTATTTTAAAGGCAAGTGCCAGGTGTTGCATTCCAAATGCAATTTGATTGGTCAAATTACGAGTCTTGAAGTAAACATACACTTTATTCATATACTAGGTTAAAATACAACAAAAGAAAGAAGAAATTGGAATAACTCTATTGGAAAACTTAACAGAATAATAGTTTATTTAACTACTAAACAGCAACTGTTCCAATATAGTAATATCCCATAAACACACGCAAATTCAGTAAAATAGACTGTCTCACATGCGATTCTAAGAGCAAAAAGAGAACCCCAGCTTTCAGCTGTAACAAACAGAGGAATAACAGCTTCCACATCCACCTTCAAGACCCCAACAACTGCTACTGAAAGCTAAAACTAAAACAAAATCCTGGTTTTGTGGGACCTTGACTCCACCCATTCAGGCTGCTTCTATTGTTCCAACTTAAAAAAAAACTCACAAGCTGTTTACTTTGTTTATTTCTGTTTATCAGCTTTGGAGAAGTCTGCTTGGCACCTATGTCTTAACCTTTCTTCATGAAAAAAAGGACAAACCTCTTAAAGCACTAGTATTGTCACTATCTGTAGGAGAAGCAGAAAGTAGCAGAGACTCACTTACAACAGAAACCTAATGATTGACTTTTGATTGACTGATTGACTGCTATGTAATTTTCTAGAATTTTCTGTTTTCATACTTAATGTAGTCAGCCAGAGTTAAAAATTAGAAAGAGAAGCTGCTATTTATTGAGAAGAATAAACATAAAGAATAAAACATGAAGGGATTAGAGAAAGAAATGTTATATTAGAAGTAAACAAGTCATTGAAAAATAAGGCTGTTTGCCTTTTGAATCCAGTTAACAAACATTTAGTGAGCAAAGCCACTTGTAATTATCACATCAAATGTGAATTAGCATCTGCAGTGTAAAAAGGCTTTAAATAAACCAATTTCAAGTGCATGATCAATGTATTGCATTTCGCTGCTTCCTATCCTGAACTTCTGTACCTCATATGCTGAATGTGAAAGATACTTTTATTTCCAACAGCAGAAATCACAACCACACAAACTTACATTATGATTAACCTGATATTCCATTTAGCAGCCTGTATGTCTCAGGTCTCAGCCTCTGCATTTCTGTATCCCAAGAAGTATACATGATCATGTTAACATTGACTTAATGTCAGAGTCACTATAATGAGGTTTCAAATATAAAACACTTAGTAACTTCTTTGCTGCTATTTATATCTTTACTTCTGAATAAAGCTTCACTGCTAACATCACAAAAATAGATGACGATGGCCCATCAGATCCTTCATGTTTGCTTGGCCTCTGCATTACTGCACATTGCACTGGAAGCGGCTGCGCTGATGAAGGGACTGTCACACATCTCCTTCTGGAAGGAAAGTCTGGAGAGAGATGCAATGGTTTTGATTGAGGTTCATCCCAAGCATCTCCATGATGCAGAGCTCAATGCTTTACAGGCTGTTCTTTGGGATGCACACTGAGACAAACATCGTCTGCATCTGGAGGACTATCAATTCTGTGAAAGATGCTCTTTGGTCTGCCTGAAACTTGTTGGCCTTTTGGTGTAAGAGTTGACCTTTCCCGAGTGTTGCAGACTGGCACATTCCAAGGTCCAGGCCTAAGTGCTGAGGGAAGCATTAAAACTTGTGCAGCTGCTGCCAAAGTACAGTGGGGAAAGATCACCATCTAAGGTCTTTCTGCTAAAGTATAACAAGGGTCTGTTCAGTTATCAGACCGTCTTGTTGCTCAATGTATGTGAACTGTGAATATTAAATGCCTCTGGTTTTGCAACAGCAGGGAATGTCAATTTCCAAAGTTTGTTTTTCTGCTTTAGTACCTATCAAGGCAGATAAAGATTTTTAAATAAATGAAGTATAAAAAAAATCACAAAAACAGATGCTAGTTTATATATTAATACAGAGCTTATTTGTTGTATGCTAATTGGCTGATGCACTTCCTACATTACAATAGTCAAAATTAATTAATTTCAAAGTACTTAATTGACTATAAAATGATTTGGGATAGCTAATAATCGTAAAAGGAGTTACATAAATGCAAATTGTCAAAGTTACACAACCAAATCAGTGTAGAATGTTATTTCCAGTTCTGCAATGAACAAAATCTGTAGTATTTAATGTAGGTGATTGGGGTCTTGTTTTGCTAAAATGTCTTGCATTACCTTCATTGGAATGTCTTGCTGACAATCAGATACTTAATTGGACAGCAGGGATCTTCTCCTGGATCAAGGACCTTGGGACAGATATCCAGTGAGCTGCTCATTCACCTAATAAAACATTTGTCAGAGACTGAAGCAACAACATGCTGTGAGCAATTATAATGTTAAACGTTGGGCACGCCCCCATTAATGGGCAAAATCTCCCACCCTTTGGAGCTGACAACCAATCTAATTGGTCAGCAGCTCCAACAGTCCTGGTATAGCCAGAGCTTAATACTGTGTGCTGTCAGGATTGCAGAAAGCTCCAAGAAGAAGACAGCCATGGATCCTGAGTGACACACGTTAAGGGGAATTGGGCAAGGAGGGTTTTCCCAGCTTAAGAAGTAGATTGGAAGATGGTTTTGGTCAATAGGCATGTAGAAAGGAAAAGAAAATGTTGTCTTCTTAGATGGTGGACTCCTGATGGATAAAGGCACCTTCAAAGATAGCACTACTGCTATAAACTATTTAAACAAAAATGGGCTGTGCACTCATGCCTGGCTGCCTATTCCAACCAATTTATGGAATGGTCATGGTAACAGTGGGGTCAATTAGAGTCATAGAGATGTACAGCACGGAAACAGACCCTTCAATCCAACTCATCCATGCCGACTAGATATTCCAACCCAATTTAGTCCCTCTTGCCAGCACCCGGCCTATATCCCTCCAAATCCTTCCTATTCATATACCCATTCAGATGCCTTTTAAATGTTGCAATTGTACTAGCCTCCACCACTTCCTCTGGCAGCCCCACCCTCTGCGTGAAAACGATGTCCCTTAGGTCTCTTTTACATTGTTCCCCTCTCACCCTAAACCTACACCCTCTAGTTCTGGACTCCCCCACCCAGGGAAAAGACTTTGTCTATTTATCCTATCTATGGCCCTCATGATTTTATAAACCTCTATAAAGTCACCCCTCAGCCTCTGACACTCCAGGGAAAATAGCCCAAGCCTATTCAACTCTCCTCATAACTCAAATCCTCCAACCCTGGCCACATCCTTGTAAATCTTTTCTCAACCCTTTCAAGTTTCACAACATCCTTCCGATAGGAAGGAGACCAGAAGTGCGTGCAATATTCCAAAAATGGTCTAACCAATGTCCTGTACAGCTGCAACATGAATGCCCAACTCCTGTACTCAATACTCTGACCAATAAAAGAAAGCATACCAAATACCTCCTTCACTATCATATCCACCTGCGACTCTACACTCCAAGGTCTCTTTGTTCAGCAACACTCCCTAGGATCTTCCCATTACATAGGCGAAAGTGAGGACTGCAGATGCTGGAGATTAGAGTCAAGATTAGAATGGTGCTGGAAATGCACAGCAGGTCAGGCAGCATCCGAGGAGCAGGAAAATCGACGTTTCGGGCAGGAGCTCGTCATCAGGTGATTATTCCTGCTGTGCATTTCCAGCACCACTCTAATCTTGACCCTTACCATTACGTGTTTAAGTAAAAGAGTGCTTTATAAGCATCAGGGCATTTTATTTGTCAAATTCTCAAGAGTTACAGCTGTTTTTACACAAGGCTTGTGGAAATTTTCTGTAATCTTTTTCAGTTATAAGTTCTTATTTGTTTTTTAATCACTTTCCAATGGACTGGTAATGACGACAGACGAACCTCGATTATGCAAATATTGATTATCCGAAGAAGATTTCAGGGTCCCGCAAAATCAAAGAGGTAAGTGTATTTGATTTACCTGTACTGAAGACATTGGCAAAAATAAAGAAACACAAGCAGCTCATGCACCAGCGACTGGATTTTTTTAGGTAAGGGTTATCACACAGCCCTTTGCAAAAATAACTGTTTTATAGTATTCCAGTCACTTTACCAGACATTCATGAGAAAAATGGCTGAGAACGTAAACGCATGCGTGAGGCGGTGCTTCTGTCTTTCTATCACGAGACTGAGTTCTCAGAAACTGAGAAATGCTCTTCGATCATAGAAGCTGTTCGGGACCTGGTTTAATGCTGTCTTCACCACTCCTTGCCAAATGCTAAAAATGCTGTTGCATTTTTAATAAGTTTTCTCGTGTTATCGTTGCTTTATTTTTTTCATCATGTGAAATCTGTGCTTTTTGCACTCAATGCATTAAAATGATACATTTAAACAAATTCTCCGGTGGAACACAGCATTAGATCAACGTGGCTTCCCTTGTTTAAAGTAAAATCAATTATCCGAACAAAATAGTGCTCATCGGATAATCGAGGTTCCTCTTGTATAGTGTTCATTCAAATTCTGTGATCTTACAGTTCATCTGGGCTACTCTCAGCATCTTACTTATTTGGAGACTTAAAGGTCTTTGTTTTCTTTCATCAACTTATCAAGCAGATGCTGCAAATTTTTGATTTCCCTAAGAAACAGTTCCTTTTCAGTCTCTGAGACTTCCTTTTTCAGACATTGTTCTTCTGTGTGCACTCAAAACCTTGCTTTATTTGTGCAAAAATACAATTTCGTCAAATTGGAGTTCTTCATTCTTGGGGTGGCACAGTGGCTAGCACTGTTGCCTCACAGCGCCAGGGACCCAGGTTCAATTCCCACCTCAGGCAACTGTTTGTGTGGGGTTTAAACATTCTCCCTGTGTCGTGTGAGTTTCCTCCGGTTTCCTCCCACAATCCAAAGATGTGCAGGCCAGGTGAATTGGCCATGCTAAATTGCCCATAGTGTTAGGTGCATTAGTCAGGGGTAAATATAGGGAATGGGACTGGGTCTGGGTGAGTTACTCTTCAGAGGGTCAGTGTTGACTTGTTGGGCCGAAGGGCCTGTTTCCATACTGTAGGGAATCTAATCTAATCAAATTTCTTCTATGACATCACTGAATCCTCACTATCATTATTCTGGGAGTTATCATTGAGCAGAAATTCAACTGGACTCAGCACATAAACATGGTGGCTACAACAGCAGGTCAGGGGCCAGCAAACTGTGGCGAGTAGCTCAGCTCCTGACTCCTGAAAATCTGTCCACCTTCTACAAGGCACAAGTCAGGAATGTAATAGAATACTCCCCACTTGCCTGGATGAGTGCAGCACCAATTATATTCAAGAAGCTTGACACCATCTAGGAAAAAGCAGCCTACTTGATTGGCACTGCATTCACAATCATCCACTCCCTCCAACACCGATGCTCAGTAGCGCAGTGTCTACTGCCTTCAAGCTGCATTGCAGAAATTCACTAAAGATCCTGAGACAGTATCTTCCATGACCCATGACCACTTTCATCTAGAAGGACAAGGGCAGCAGATATATGGGAACACCACCACTACCTTCAAGTTCCCCTCCAAGGCACTCACCATCTTGACTTGGAAATATATCGCCGCTCCTTCACTGTTGTTGGGTCAAAGTCCTGGAATTCCCTACCTAATGGCATTGTAGGTCAACCCACAGCAGGCGGACTGCAGCGGTCCAAGCTCATCACCACCATTCTCAAAGGCAACTAGGGACAATCAATAAGTCCTGGCCAGCTAGCGACATCCACATCCCACAAAATAAATAAAGTTCAAGAAAAGATGCATTGGTAATAAGGGAAATTTCCAGTTTTGGTACTTCTACATCACCATTGTTTTCTGTAAGCACAGAAAGGTCCTGGATCTCCTTCTGCACAATATAATGAACTTTAGTGGCACATTTCCATGAACTCTTTCCTCAAGAGCATGTTTAAGTCGAGTATGATATCTTGCATCAATTGGTTCCTTTGCATCTAGACACTAGAAATCTTTAAACCAGGAATCTTTACAGAATTGGTCTGCTATATCAATCAAGAATTCATCCTGCTCAGCATTCTCAAAGTTTTAGACACTTAGAGATTATTTTTGTCTGTACTTTGTTTACTGTCCTGTTTAAATTGTTTTGAAATTATCTCCTTCCTGGCAATCCTGACCCTCATTAATACTGACAGGCCAATTTTTAATTTATGTAAAGTCAAAGGACACTGGAGCATGATTTCAGATAGTTGCTGGTCCTGGTGATTGAATGCACTTCCAAGAAAACTGCTGATTTTACAACTGAGTTTTACAGCTGTTTTGTTGTATTTCTCAGGAGATGGTTTTGGATTTTAATTGGAGAAGCTCGATAAAAGAAAGAAGTTTCCTAATTCACCTGTCTTGTTTCTGGAAAAATCTGTGAAACCAGTGAGAAACCTGGGTGTACTCTGGGTGGAGGGTTTCAATGTCCACCACCAAGAGTGGCTCAGCAGCAGGACCACTGATTGAGCTGGTCGAGTCCTAAAAGGCATTGCTGCTAGACTGGGTCTGTGGCAAGAGGTGAGGGCTGAAACTTTATTGCTGGAACAGCACAGCAGGTCAGGCAGCATCTAGGGAACAGAAGATTCGACGTTTCGGGCACATGCCCTTCTTCAGGAATGAGCAGAGAGTGTGAACCAATAAGAGGGAAAAACATACTTGACCTCATCCTTACCAATCTGCCGGCTGCAGATACATCTGTCTATGACAGTATCGGTAAGAGTGACCACTGCACAGACTTTTTGGAGACTAAGTCCCGCTTTCACATTGAGAATAACCTCCATTGTGTTGTATGGCACTGTTACTGTGCTAAATGCGACAAACTTTGAACATATCTAGCAACTCAAGACTGGACATTCATGAGGCACTGTGGACCATCAACAGCAGCAGAATTATACTCCAGTGCAATCTGTAATCTCATGGTCTAGCATATCCGCCACTCAACCATTACCATCAAGCCCAGGGCATCAACCCTGGTTCAATGGAGAATGCAGGAGGGCATTCCAGGAGCAGCCCATCTTCAGGCATACCTGAAGATGAGATGTCATCCTGATGGAGCCACCAAACAGGACTACCTACATGCCAAACAATATAAGCAGCAAGTGATAGAGAGAACCAAGCGATCCCACAACCAATGGATCAGATCTGACCTCTGCAGCTCTGCCACATCCAGTCATGAATGGTGGTGGACAATTAAAACAGCTCACTGGAGGAGCAGGCTCTACAAATATCACCATCCTCAATGATGGGAGAGCCCAGCACATTAGTGCAAAAGAAAAGGCTGAAGCTTTTGCAGCAATTTTTATTCAGAAATGTTGAGTGGATGATCCATCTCTGCCTCTCCAGTGGTTTCCAGCTTTACAGATATCAGTCTTTAGCCAATTTGATTTACTCCACGTCATATCAAGAAACAGTTGGAGATACCCAATACTACAAAGATTACAGGCCGTGACAACATTCTGGCAATCATACTGAAGATTTGTCCTCCAGAAGTTGCCGCTCCCCTAGCCAAGCTGTTCCAGTACAGTTACAACACTGGCATCTACTCGACAATGTGGAAAATTGCCCAAGTATGTCCTGTAGATAAAAAGCAGGAAACATCCAAACCAGTGAATTACTGCCCCATCAGTCGACTGTTGATCATCAATTACATGATGGAAGGTATCAACAACAGTGCTATTAAGCAGCAGCTGGTCAGCAATAACCTGATCAGTGACGCCCAATTTAGGTTCCACCAGGGCCACTCAGTTCCTGACCTCATCACAACCTTGGTGCAAACATGGACAAAAGAGCTGAATTTCCGAGGTGAGGTGAGAGTGACAGCCCTTAACATCAAGGCTGCATTCAACTGAATGTGGCATCATGGAGCTTTAGCAAAACTGGAATCAATGAGCATCAGAGAGGAGACTCTCCAGTGGTTAGTGTCAGACTTGATACATAGGAAGATGGTTGTGGTTGTTGGAGGTCAGTCATCTCAACTCCAGGACATCGCTGCAAGAGTTCCTCAGGATAGAGTCCTAGGCCCAGTCATCTTAAGCTGCTTCATCAATGACTTTCCCTCCATCATAAAATCAGAAGTGGGGATGTTCGCTGATGATTGCACAATTTGCAATTCCTCAGACACTGAAGCATGCCATGTCTGAATGCAACAAGATCTGGACAATATCCAGGCTTGGGCTGACCAGTAGCAAGTAATATTCCTGCACCACAAATGCCAGACTACGATCATCACCAGCAAGAGACAATCTAACCATCGCCCTTTGACAATCAATGGTGTTACTATCATTGAATCCCTACTATCAACATCCTGAGAGTTATCATTGATCAGAAACTCAACCGGACTCAGCACATAAACACAGTGGCTACAACAGCAGGTCAGTGGCTAGGAATACTGCAGTAGGTAACTCACCTCCTTACTCCTAAAAGCCTGATCACCATCTACAAGGCACAAGTCAGGTGTGTGATGGAATAGTCCCCATTTACCAGGATGACTGCAGTTTCAACAACACCTAAGACGCTTGACACTATTCAGGACAAAGCAGCCCACTTGATTGGCACTGTGTCCACAAACATCCACTCCCTCCACACCGACACTCAGTAGCAGCAATGTAAACGATCTCCAAGATTCACTGCAGAAATTCACCAAAGATCCTCAGACTGCAACTCCCAAACCCACAACCACTTCCATCTAGAAGGAAGGGCAGCAGATATATGGGAACACCACAACCTTCAAGTTCTCCTCCAAGACACACAACATCCTGACTTGGAAATATATTGTCGTACCTTCACTGTCCTGGAATTCACTCCCAAATGGCATTGTGGGTCAACCCACAGCAGTTAGGTTGCAGCGGTTCAAAAAGGCAGCTCACCACCACCTTCTCAAGGCAACTAGGGACAGGCAATAAATGCTGGCCAGCCAGCAATGCCCACATCCCACAAAATAAATGAATTAAAGAAAAACCTCACTTTCCTCTTGAAGACCTCCAGAAGAATCCATGATTCCATGTTTCCTGCAAAGGTCCCACGTTTGGTGACACCTTTCTACATGTGAAAGAATACAGTACTGACAGTCATTTCAACATTCCAAACCTTGTCCTTTTTTTTGCCTTCAAGAACTAAGACTTATTGCTAAAAGTGTTTTCTTCTGAAAATGAATCTCTGCAGAGACAAATCTGTGCTTTCTTCTTTTCCTGGTATGAATGGGTGTGAGAGTTTGGATTATTTTGCAGAATAAATATTTATATTTTCATACTACAGTTGGTGTGTTATCCAGTTCTTTGTGAAATACTTTTTGTTTTTTAATAAATTAATAATTTTACATTTATTACATAAATATGGTTGAATGGATCTTAAGTCTGATATAGAAAAAATCAGGTTTGGTCATATCGGGAACCAGATAGAACAATTACGTGTATGTTCTGCCACATGGAATAGTAAGACTAGAGAAAAGTAGTGTGTTCCTCCCATCTCAGTCGTGGTAGAGTCCAGTTGCAATCATCAGTTGTCTAACAATACTGTTGTTCACTGATTTTCCAGCTTGTTGAGTTCCATATTTCAAATGTGAGGTACAATTATGAAATAACACAAAAAAATTAGCTGGGCAATTGATAGTAAGTGGAGGCTGTTGATTGCAGGATGTTATCAATTTGAATGTACTCTGGAAAAGTGCAGAATTATACTTCAGTGGAGAGCAAACAATGTACAGGAAAGCACAATAAACAGGAAGCTGTGACTTGAGTTGAGGAACTGAGAGAACTTGTGATGCTTGTATATAGAACCCTGAAGGTTCTATAGATAAAGGATCAATAGATAAAGTGGTAAAGAAAGCATATGAATGATTTCCTACATTGGGCTGGGTAATGAATACAAGTGCAAGGATTTTGTAAGACACAGGTTATGTCACAGCTGGAGTTTATGTATAGTTCTTGTCACCACATCACAGGGAAAAAAATAGGGAGAAAATAAACTTGGAGGGTAAACTAACAGGAAATGAACAAAAATAACTTCTTTAATATGTAGAATGGTAGAGAGAGACCAAGTGAACATATGGTCTCAAGAATGAGGTTGGGGAATTTTTTTTTAACAATTCATTTGTGGCACAGGAGCATTGCTGGCTGGCCAGCATTTATTGCTAATCCCTGGTTGCCCTTGAGGAGATGGTGATAAACTGCCTTCTTGAACCACAGCAGTCCATGTGCTGTAGGTAGATCCACAATGACCAGATGACCATAATCTTAGAATAAGGGGGCACCCATTTAAGACAAAGATAACAAGGAATTTCTTCTTTCATAAGGTAGTGAATCTGTGGAGTTCTTTGCTGCAGGCGGGCATTGAGGCTGGGTGACAAAGTATATTCAAGATTGAGATAAATAATTTTTTAATCAGTAAGGCAATTGAGGTTATGGGGAACTAGCAGGAAATTAAGCTGAGGATTATCAAATCAGCCATGATCTCATTGAATAGTGAAGCAGACGTGATGGGCCCCATGTCCTATTTCTGTTTCTTTATTTTATGGAAGAATATAATTGTTCTAGAGAAAGAAGAGAAGAGATTTACAAGAATGTTCCCTGGGCTTGAAAACTGCAGCTATGAGGTAAAATTGGATAAGGTAGGGTTATTTCCGTTAAACTTAATTGAAACGTACAAAATAATGAGAGGTTTTTATAGAGTGAATAAGGATGATGTTTCCTGTAATGGAGAGAGAAAGAGAAGATCTGTTTTCCCTTACCAGAGAAGTCAATAACCAGGGAGATAGGTTCATGGGGATTAGACAGCCATGGCTGACAAAGGAAGTCAGGAAATGTATCAAAGAAAAAGAGAGAGCCTATAAAGTGGCCAGGAGCACTGGGAAATCAGAAGATTGGGAAGACTACAAAAACAAACAGGACGACAAAGAGAGAGAAATAAGGATGGAGCGATTCAAATACGAAGGTAGGCTAGCCAGTAATATTAGAAATGATAGTAATTTCTTTCAATACATAAGAAACAAACGAGAAACAAAAGTAGACACTGGGCCGTTTAAAACTGAGGCTAGTGCTGGGAGATAAGGAAATAGCTGAAGAACTTAATAAGTACTTTATGCTAGCCTTCACAGTGGAAGACATGAATAATATTCCAACAATGAAGGAAAGTCGGGAGAGAGTTGAGTATGTTAGTCATTACAAAAGAGAAAGTGCTAGAAAAGCTAAAAGGTCTAAAATTGATAAATCTCCTGGCCTTGATGGGCTACATCCTAGAGTTCTAAGTGAGGTGGCTGATGAAACAGTGGAGGCATTGGTTGTGATCTTTCAAAAGTCACTGGAGTCAGGGAAAGTCCCAGATAATCGGAAAATCGCTGTTGTAACCCCCTTGTTCAAGAAAGGATCAAGACAAAAGATGGAAAATTATAGGTCGATTAGCCTAACTTCGGTTGTTGGTAAAATTCTAGAATCCATTGTTAAGGATGAGATTTCTAAATTCTTGGAAATGCAAGGTTGGATTAGAACAAGTCAGTACGGATTTAGTAAGGGGTGGTCATGCCTGACAAACCTATTAAAATTCTTTGAAGAGGTAACAAGTATGTTAGACCAGGGAAACCTAGTGGATATTATCTATCTAGACTTCCAAAAGGCATTTGATAAGGTGCCTCATAGGAGGCTGCTGAGTAAGGTGAGGGTTGAAACTTTATTGCTGGAACAGCACAGCAGGTCAGGCAGCATCCAGGGAACAGGAGATTCGACGTTTCGGGCACAGGCCCTTCTTCAGGAATGAGCAGAGAGTGTTCAGCAGGAGAAGATAAAAGGTAGGGAGGAGGGACTTGGAGGAGGGGAGTTGGAAATGTGATAGGTGGAAAGAGGTCAAGGTGAGGGTGATAGGTCGGAGTAGGATGGAGGCGGAGAGGTCAAGAAGAAGACTGCAGGTCAGGAAGGCGACGTGGTCGACGGTGCCCTCCACCGCATCTCCTCCACTTCCAACTCCCCTCCTCCAAGTCCCTCCTCCCTACCTTTTATCTTCTCCTGCTGAACACTCTCTGCTCATTCCTGAAGAAGGGCCTGTGCCCGAAACGTCGAATCTCCTGTTCCCTGGATGCTGCCTGACCTGCTGTGCTGTTCCAGCAATAAAGTTTCAACTTTGATCTCCAGCATCTGCAGACCTCACTTTCTCCCCGAGTAAGGTGAGGGCCCATGGTGTTTGAGGTGAGCTACTGGCATGGATTGAGGATTGGCTATCTAACAGAAGGCAAGGAGTTGGGATAGAAGGTTCTTTTTTGGAATGGCAGCCGGTGACAATTAATGATCTGGATGAAGGGACTGGGGGCATTCTGGTGAAGTTTGCCGATGATGTGAAGTTAGGTGGATAGCAGGTAGTACTGAGGAGGTGGGGAGACTGCAGAAAGATTTAGACAGTTTAGGACAGTGGTCCAGGAAATCGCTGATGAAATTCAATGTGAGCAAATGCAAGGTCTTGCACTTTGGAAAAAAGAATACAGGCATGGAGTATTTTCTAAACGGTGAGAAAATTCATAAAGCCAAAGTACAAAGGGATCTCAGAGTGCTAGTGCATGATTCTCTCAAGGTTAACTTGCAGGTTGAATCCATGATGAAGAAAGCAAATGTAATGTTGTCATTTATCTCAAGAGGGTTGGAAGCAGTGATGTGCTTCTGAGACTTTATAAAGCTCTAGTTAGCCCCCATTTGGAATACTGTGTCCAATTTTGGACCCCACACCTCAAGAAGGACATAGTGGCACTAGAGCATGTCCAGCAGAGATTCACACCAATGATCCCTGGAATGGTATGCCTAACATACAATGAATGGCTGAGGATCCTGGGATTGTATTCATTAGAGTTTAGAAGGTTGACGTGAGATCTCATAGAAACTTACAAGATAATGCATGGCTTAGAGAGTGTGGACGTTGGGAAGTTGCTTGTGTTTAGAAGGAAGACTAGGACCCATGGGCACAGCTTTAGAATTAGAGGGGGTCAATTCAGAATGGATTTCTTCAGCCAGAATGGTGGGCCTGTGGAATTCAATGTCATGGAGTGCAGTGGAGGCTGGAACGTTAAATGTCTTTAAGGCAGAGACTGACAAATTCTTGATCTCGCAAGGAATTAAGGTCTATGGAGACAGTGTGGGTAAGTGGAGATGAAATGCTCATCAGCCATGATTAAATGGCAGGGTGGATTCAATGGGCCGAATGGCCTTATTTCCACTCTGTGTCTTATGGTCTTATTAGCAGGATTAGAGGGGACAAGAGGGACCTTATCACCCAGAGGATGGTGGGTGCTTAAATTTGCTGCACAATTTTGTGGATGAGGTAGAACTCTTAAGTAACTTAAAAGGAACTGGACTTGAAAGAACCAAGTGCTGGCAAGTGGGATTAGAATTGGTAGCTGGTTTATTCAGCTGCTGCAGATATGATCAGTTGAATGATCTTATTCTGTGCTGCATCTTTTGTATAGTTCTATGGCACTAACTTTTTCTGCCCCCACATTTCTCCCCAAAGTGCCCTGTGGCCTCCTGGCAGTTCTTGCAACCCTCTTGTGGCCTTCTCCCAACTCTCCTTAATATCATGATACAAAAGTAAGGGTAAGTGATAGTATCTTTGGGCATGCTTAATATCTGGGTTCAGGCTCTTAATGGTGCTCCATCTTGCACTTTTACTGGGGCACAGGAGAAGCAGCAGCAGCCTTCCTTTCAATTACCTGTCCTTCCACCGGACAGAAGATTGAGCACAAGTATAGTTATAGCTCTGTGAGGCTCTTCAAGTGGCAACAACAGGAAGCATGACATACAGGGAAGGTGAAACACACTTGTAAGCTCAGCATTCCTAGTGACCCTTAGGCATTAGCCTATGGTGTAACTCCAACTCCTTGGCCTAAACACTCCTGATCATTTCATACTGGTTAAAGGCTAAACCCTACTAGTTTCTGTGATGCAATACCAATGTCTGTGCCTCTGAAAAGATGGGTCTGGTTCTCAAAACTGCATATATCATGTTAGCTTCACACCTTGGTTCACAGAACATGGTCTAGAGAGAAGGATCGGTAATTTTACTACGTTCAAGGTTGCATTTGCCGTAACAGAGATTCTCACAGATGATGGTGAGAATAACATGTGAAAACTTATTTAAAATCAATTGTCACTGTTCCACTAATATGCCAAAGTATCATAGAAGTAATCATTTAATAATTACAGATAATAGATTTTATGATGGGAAATGAGGAAATAGCCGAGGCATCGAACTGGGTTGGTCTTCACAGTGGAGGACACGAATAACATGCCAGTAATTGACAAGGAGACTAAGGTAGGTGAGGACCCAGAAACAATCATTATGAAAGAGGTAGTGTTGGGCAAGCACCTGGAGAAAATCCACGCAGACATGGGGAGAACGTGCAAACTCCACACAGACAGTCGCCCAAGGCTGGAATTGAACCTGGGACCCTGGTGCTGTGAAGCATCAGTGCTAATGGTTTCCTCCCACAGTCCAAATATGTGCAGGTTAGGTGAATTGGCCATGCTAAATTGCCCGTAGTGTTAGGTGCATTACGAAGAGGGAAATAGGTCTGGGTGGGTTATTCTTCAGAGGGTCGGTGTGGACTGGTTGGGCTGAAGGGCCTGTTTCCACACTGTAGGGAATCTAATCTAATGGAGCGAAAGGCAGACAAGTCTCTTGGCCCTGATGGAGTGTATCCCAGAGTACTATGGGATCATGTTCAAATAACGACTGAAATCAGTGAGTGGCGAAATAGCCTCTTTACTCAGCAACCGCAGTAGCACAGTTCGAGGTGGCAATGGAATCCCGAAATACAGTTCTTAGAGAAGCTTCTTTATACACATATATTAAAATTCTATCAATACGGTGTTACATGTTTTATCTATTGTGCACAAAGGTTTGGGTGACTCCTGGCCTAGGGAAACAGGAGATGGTTTAAACATTTGTTAAATGGAGGCTGTTACTCCTGATGGGATTAGAATGTCTGTCTGGTCTGAGCTTGCATAATTAAGAGGTGTTAGTCTGTCTGTCTTTTCAGTTAATACTGTTAGTAAAAGTACTAGATCTATATGTTCTAAATAAGTTAAAATTATACATGTATTAACAAAAAAATAAAAGATATTAAACTTTTATTTTAATTACCGCCGCTGGGTCATGAGAATTGTTTACTATTTGCTGGTGTGAGTTTCATTCATTCATGCAATTTCACGGAAGTGCTGTTTTGATAGTAAAGGGTAAAGCAGCCCTGTTTAATGTATTCACTAATTGGGGAAACTGTATGATGACCTGTAATCTATTCAAGTCCTGACAGATGGTTGGTAAAGGCAGATTAATATTATAATCTTTCCATAGTTTTGGGTGGGTCATGGAGACTCGGTGTCAGGAGGGTATTGTTTTGAATAGGTTAGTAATCTTTGATGTTTATTCAGAAGTAGCTTTTGATGTTAATAGGCCTGATAAGGATTGAAAGTGCAAAAGAGTAGTAAGAGGTTTGGAAGTAATGTTTTAATTTAGTTTATTTTGCAATAGTAAAATATACTACAAAAACATAGTTGTATGAATGAATGAAAACACATTATTGTAAAGAGTTAGTAAAGGATTATGAATGAATGGGAATGCAGTATTAATGAATATAGTGAGCTGGGAGTGAGTTATTAAAAATACCTATAACATAATAGCTCACAGTACTAAAAGAGATTGTGGGAGAAATAACAAATGCACTTGTGGTAATTTTCTAAAATTCGCTGAACTCTGTGGCAGTTCCAGCAGATTGGAAAACAGCAAATGTGACGTCACTGTTTAAAAATGGTGGTAGACAATAGATGGGGAATTATAGCCAGTTAGCTTAACTTCTGTAATAGGGAAAATACTTTAATCTATCTTCAAGGAAGAAATCGCAAGTCATCTAGATAGAAATTGTCCCATTGGGCAGATGCAGCATAGGTTCATGAAAGACAGGTCATGTTTAATCAATTTACTGGATTCTATGAAGACTTTACGAGAACTGTGGACAATAGGGACCCAGTATATGTGATATATCTAGACTTCCAAAAGGCATTCAACAAGATGCCGCACAAAAGATTGCTGCATAAGGTAAAGATGCATGGCATTACAGGCAATGTATTAGCATAAAGGATTGGTTAACTAACAGGAAGCAAAGAGTGAGGATAAATAAGTGCTTTTCTGGTTGGTGATCAGTGACTAATGGTACGCCTCAGGGATCAGTGGTGGGACTGCAATTGTTTACAATTTACATAGATGATCTGGAGTTGGGACAACATATATGTGTCAAAGTTTGTGGATGACACTAAGATGAGTGGTAGAGCAAAGTATGCAGAGGACTCTGAAAGTTTGCAAAGGTCTGGTAGATGGAGTACAATGTTGATAAATATGGAGTCATCCATTTTGGTAGGAATAACAGCAAAAAGGACTTTAATTGGTATGGTAAAAAATTGTGCAGAGGGACCTGAATGTCCTTGGGCAGGAATCACAGATGGTTGGTTTGCAGGTGCAATAAGTAATTAAGAAGGCAAATAGAATTTTGCCCTTCATTGCTGGAGTGATTGAGTTTAAAAGCAGGGAGGTTATATTACAGCTGTATAGTACACCTGAAGTACTGTATTCAGTTTTAGTCTCCTTACTTGAGAAAGGATGTACTAGCACCATAAGGGGTGCAGGGGAGGTTCACTAGGTTGATTCTGCAGTTAAGAAGGTTGGCTTATGAGGAGAGACCGAGTAGACTGGGATTATATATATTGGAATTTCAAAGAGGATCTTATAGAAAGACAAAATTATAAAGGGAATAGACAAGATAGAAGTAGGAAAGATGTTTCTACTAATGGGTGAAACTAGAACAAGAGGGCATAACAAAAGGGGAGCAGATTTAGGATTGAATTGAGGATGTACTTCTTCATCCAAAGGGTTATGAATCTGTGGAATTCCCTGCCCAGTGAAGTAGTTGAGACTTCCTTATTGACTGTTTTTAAAGCTAAGATGGATAATTTTTTGAACAGTAAAGGAATTAAGGGTTATGGTGAGAGGAAGGGTAAGAGGAGCTGAGGTCACGAAAAGATCAGCCATCATGTTATTGAATGGCGAAGCAGGCTTGAGGGGCACGATGGCCTACTCCTGGTTTTTAAGTAGATCTACAGCACAGAAAAAGGCCTTTTGCTCATCGCTTCCACACTTGTCAACAACACCACCTAACTATTATAATTCCATTTCCAGCACTTATCCCATAACCTTGTAAACCTTGGCTTTGCAAATGCACATTTACCTACTTCTTAAATGTTAAGCCTCTATCACTCTTACAGTTCCAGATTCCCACCAACCTCTGGATCATAACGTTTTTCTTTGCATCTCCTCTAAAACTTCTGCCCCTTATCTTAAATGTATGCCCTCTGATCATTAATCCCTCCATTGACGGATTAGATTCCTTCCTGCCTACCTATCTATGCCCCACATAATTTTATACATCTCAATCATGCCCCTCTCATGTGGGCTACCAGTGGGCAGCTCCCCTCAACTGCTGCCTCAGATTTTCATTTATTTCAGTTTTACTCGGGCTCCTTAATTCTCTGATAAATGCTGCCTAAACGTCAACGGCAATCACCCCTTACTCCATATAAAAAAAACTGTGGATGCCAGAAACCTCAAACAAACACAGAGAATACTGATCAAATGCTGCAAGTCTGGCAGCATCAATTGGCAGAGAAACAGAGTTATGTTTTCAGCTCCATATGACTGCTTCAGAATTGAAAGTTGGTAGAAAATGGTTTGGGAGGGAGGAGAAATTATAAGAAAAATAGAGAACAGATGCAATCCGGTAAGGTTCTGAAGTTACTGAATTAAATTTTCGAGGCTGTAAAGTGCCTATGTGGAAAATTAGGTGTTGTTTCTCAAGCTTACATTATGCTTTGTTGGAACATTGCTGTTGACCTAAGTCAGAAATCTTGGCAATCTTACTCCATGTCTTTTTAATCTTTCCACGGAAATGGCTATCATATCACACTTATTTAATTCTATTTGTGCTAACAATTCAACCATCTTGATACAAATGCTGCACACGCTCAGATATGGTGGCTCAGTGGTTAGCACTGCTATCTCACAGCACCAGGATTCCCAGGTTCAATTCTAGCCTTGGGCAACTGTCTGTGTGGAGTTTGCACATTCTGCCTGTGTCTGTGTGGGTTTCCTCTGGGTGCTCTGGTTTCCTCCCACAGTTCAAAGATGTGCAGGTCAGGTAAATTGACTGTGCTAAATTGCCCATTATGTTAGTCAGAGGAAAATGGGTTTGGGTGGATTACTCTTCGGAGGGTCGGTGTGGACTGGTTGGGCCGAAGGGCCTGTTTCCACACTGTAAGTAATCTAATCTAAATATGTCTTTTTTAACCATTTTTATTTTACTCTGATCTTACTTGATGGTGTACTCTTTTATGTTTATACAATGTGCCCTTTCCTGTCACAATCTGATTATCATTACCAACATCATTGTCCTACCCAACTGCCTTGTCCCTTTTTCTTTAACTTTCCAAAATCTTTCCTCACATGAACCCTCCTCTCTGCTATTTAGTGATCCAGCAACTATCACCTCTGTGGTTCTGCTTTCTAATTTAGTCCCTAACTGCTCACAGTCACTTAATTGGACCTCTTTCTTTTGTCTGATCTACGTTGTTAGTACCCACGTGAGCCACAACAACTGAATTCTTCTCCTACTCCAAATTTCCAAATATGCAAGAAACTGGAATTAGAATTATGGGATAATTGGGGCTGCAAGAGGTCAGGGTAAGTATTTTTGTCCAGAGTCCCCAATTCTATGTTCCCATTCTCCATCCAATGGCTCACTTGCATTTTCCAACTAGCCAAGAGCTGCAGCAATTCTCTGAACTTCATTAAGGTACTCAAATGCCAAGGCAAAGCTTTCCACCATCAGATTAGGATGGTAGACTAAGTGTGCAAATCACTAATCAGGGTCAGTATGCTAACTGGTCTGTCATGGCTGATGCTTCAGGCAGCTGGTTATTCTTTCCTTGAATGTAAACATCAAGGTAAATGGCTAAGACATCATGACATTCATGCTAGATATGGTCTCTTCCAACTTTGTGCAAATCCTCTGAAAAGCCAAATGGAATCTCACATGTTTTCTATCAGTTGCCCAGCTGGAAATAGAAGTCTTCTAGAGTAGTCTTCTTTGTCAATGATCCTGGAAGCTCAGCATCTACAACCAGATTTTCATAGCTTAGAAGGCATTGTGGTCTTCGAAGGGGACTCTCCACTGATTTCTCAGTCTCCAAATCTGCTCCTGCTCACTTGTGATAGGAGTCTAATCATGAGACAAGTAAATAATCATTGTGAGCCCACTGAGGTGTGTGCATCTGAAATGTTGTAGGGTATGCATGAATAGTGTAATAGTGCCTTCTCAAAGACAAAGCCCTCCTCTGAGTAATCTTCTTTCTTCTCTGGAGTCTTCTTTCTCCTGAGGGACACCTGCAGGTCCTGGGAAATGAAAGAATGAATTAAAATTGTCAAGCTCAGCGGGTTTAAGCCATCATTGTGCAGATCATTCTATTCCATTAGCTTCTGTCATCAAATCAACACAAGTGTAGTTTTTCACGTGGCTGCATTATATTTAGTTGTTATCATGGCACTGGGAAACCCACAACTCTCCATCACCAATCGCCAGGCATTTCATAGTTTATAGTTAGATTTTCTCATTTTCATATCACAATGTTGTTATGACTTGTTTTCAGACTCTGCCTGTTTTTTTTGGTGCTGTCTTCTGCAAGGACACTGGGATAGCTGGTTGGCATGGACAAGTTGGACGGAAGGGTCTGTTTCCATGATGTACATCTCTATGACTCTATGACACATCTGTGCATTCCTTCAAGTCTGAAGTGACTTTTAGTGTGGGTGGCATATCCACCTTTATGGTCTAACAAAAGAGGAGTCTTAAGGAGTAAACAGTATGAAGTTTATTGAATTACTGCAACTATTTACAGATTATATTCATATGACTTACATTATCAGACAGTCTATTAGGAACACACTAGCCCCACGTCTATGTCCTACAAACTCCCTTTTTAGTCTTAACCAGTCTCTATGACATCATCACACTAAGTGCTGTTTGCTGCCCTCAAATATTAACTCTTTCATAACCATACACATAGAAAGAAGAGAAACGTATGCATAGTAGATTGGTCTGGATAAAACAACACTTTTGGATTCACTGTTAGGGATAGGTGTGACATTAGAATACTGACAGTGGTGGTTGATCAGATGGAGATGTGAGGAGCTGCCTTCAGAGAGCAATAAAGGGATAAGTGCACCTGCATTGTTTTTTTGGGCTGAGGAAATATATACTGTATAGGCAAGGGCAGTAGATGCATAGGAACATCACCACCTGCAAATTCCCTCCAAGTCAATTACCATCCTGACTTGCAACTATCCTGTCATTCCTTCACAATTGCTGGATCAAAATCCCGGGATGCCCTTCCTATCAGCACTTTGGATGCACCTACATCCTATAGACTCTAGTGGTTCTAGATGGTGGGCAACCAATATCTTATCAAGGGCAATTAGAGATGAGCTATAAATGCTGGCCTATCTGGAGACATTCTCATCCCAAGAATGAATAAATAAAAAGGCTGGGAAAGGCAGAATGAGAAAGTTTATATTTGTCATGCTATTCACCTTTCCTAATCTGAGCAGGTCATTAAACAGTTTGTGGCACTGTAGCCAGAGACACCACACTACTGCTACTGACGTCCAATAAAAACTCCAAAGCAATAAATGCCAGCAAAGCCACAAGTGAATTTAAAAAAATGTTGACACTCTATTCATTACTACAAAATTTTACAATGTATCAACTCTAACTAATGCCGTGACTTTATTTGATACAAAGTTAAAAATCACACAACACCAGTTTACAGTCCAACAGGTTTAGATTAGATTAGATTACTTACAGTGTGGAAACAGGCCCTTCGGCCCAACAAGTCCACACTGCCCCGCCGAAGCCCAACCCACCCATACCCCTACATTTACACCTTACCTCCACACAGTCAGTCGCCTGAGGCGGGAATTGAACCCAGGTCTCTGGCGCTGTGAGGCAGCAGTGCTAACCACTGTGCCACCGTGCCGCTCTGAAGGAGCAGCACTCCGAAAGCTAGTGCTTCCAAATAAACCTGTTGAACTATAACCTGGTGTTGTGTGATTTTTAAATTTGTACACCTCAGCCCAACACCATCACCTCCAAATCATTATTCGATACATTCTTTCATTGTGAAATACAGGTAAGAATGACTATTCAATCCATCTTAATTCATCCATTCAGAAAGATCCAAAATCCAGCTATGTAAACTACTCCCTCACTTTGGGGCTATGTAATGCCCTTCATTGTCTGAATGTAAGTAAGATTTTGACTCACCCAAAATCCATTCAATTTAACAGAATTAAAATCAGGCTCACAATTTTTCTGGAAAAACAATATACTCTTCACTGTTTGCGCTATATAATACAATCCTCAATGCAACTCAAAAAGAATCTACTTGTCCACTGAGACTTACAATATACAATACATCCTTCCCTGATGTTAGATATTTTATATGACTATCATTTAACAAGAGGTGTTATGCCTATAACAGCTTCATCACTTTACAAGTAGAATTTTACAAGTTCAAAAAATTATATTGAACAGGAATTGTTACTGTTATCCAGTTAATATTATTCATTTTTTCCCTGAATTGATTGCGTTAAGTACTGCAGACATTAATTCTTCTGGACAAATATTCATGACATCATGAAGGTAGTAGCATACAAAGAGCTCCACACATGAATAATGGATACAAATTGATTCTTAATCGCCTTTCGTTTCTTTGAATTCAAATATGATCTAGCACAGTGGGCCACTTCTTGCAAAAAGGCATCTACTCATTTCTAATAACGTCAACTGATTAGCCAGTTGACCGAGAAGCAAGTTCATGTTATTTTGAGTTCATTTTTGTAATAGACATTGCTGAAAATTCTGGCATCTTGCATACAGTATGTACTGCTGCTATTGAGCACTGGTGGTAGAGGGAGTGGATTTGGTGCCAATCAAGCAGGCTGCTTCGTTCTGAATGGTGTTAAGCTTTTTGAGTGTTGTTGGAGCTGCACCCATCCAGGCAAGCGGAGAGTATTTAATCATACTCCTGACTTATACCTTGTAGATGGTGGGCAGACTTTTAGGGGAGTCTGGAGATGAGTTACTCAGTGGAGTATTCTAGTCTCTGATCTGATTTTGTAGCCACTGTATTTATATGGTCAGTCCAGTGAGTTTCTGGCCAGTTGTAACCCTTAGGATGTGATAGTAGGGTATCAATTATGGTAATACCACTGAACATAATGGGGCAGTAGTTAGATAATCTCTGATTGGAGATGGTCATCGCCTGGCATTTGTATAGTATGAATGGTGCTTGCCACTTGTCAGCCCAAGCCTGGATATTATCCAGATCTTGTTGTATTTGAACATTTGAACATTCACACACATTCAGTGTGTGAATGGCACTGAAAATTGTGCAATCAGCAAACATCCTAATTTCTGACCTTGTGATAGAGAGAAGGTAATTGAAGAAGTAGCTGAAGATGGTTGGGCCCAGGACACTCAGGATATCCTGCAGGGAATGCTCTGGAGCTGAGATGAATGGCCTCCAACAAAATCCTATGTGCCAATTATGGCTCCAAGTGGAGAGTTGCTCCCGATTCCCATTGATACCAATTTTGCTAGGACTCTGATGCCGCACTTGGTCGAATGTTGCTTGATGTCAAGGGTTGTCTGTCTCACCTCACCTCACCACTGGAATTCAGTTCATTTGTTCGTGTTTGAATCAAGGTTGTAATGCGGTCAGGAGTTGAGTGGCCCTGGCAGAACCCAAACTGGGTGAGTGAGCAGATCATTGCTGAGCTGATGCTGCTTGATGGCACTGTTGATACCTCTCATTATTTTACTGATGATCAAGAGTAGGTTGATCAGATAGTAATTGGTTGGTTTGGATTTGTCTCACTTTTGAAGTACAGGACATAGGTGGGCAATTTTCCACATTGTTGGGTGGATGCAAGTGTTGTAACTGTCCTGGAAGAACTTGGTTAGGTAAGTGGCAAGTTCTGGAGCATAAGGCTTCAGTATCATTGCTGAATGTTGTGAGTGTCCACAGCCTTTTCACTATCCAGTGTCTCCAACTGTTTCTTGATATCACGTGGAGTGAATCGATTGGTTGAAGGCTAGTATACGTAATGCTGGAGACCACTGGATGAGGCCAAGATGGATTGTCCACGCGAATACTTCAGCCTTATCTTTTTCACTGATGTGCTGGTCTCTTCCGTCATTGAGGATAGGGATAGTTGTGGAGCCTCCCACCTTCTCCAGTGAATTATGAAGTCACAGAGTCATAGCCCATAAAACATAGGAGCAGGAATTAGGCCATTTAGCCCATCGAGTCTGCTCCGTCCTTCAATCATAGCTGATAAGTTTCTCAACCCCATTCTCCTGCCTTCTCCCCATAACCTTTGATCCCCTCAACAGTCAAGAACCTATCTATCTCTATCTTAAACATACTCAATGACGTGGCCTCCACAGCCTTCTGTGGCAATGAATTCCATAGATTCACTACTCTGGTTGAAGAGATTTCTCCTCATCTCTGTTCGAAAGGGTTTTTCTTTTACTCTAAGGCTGTGCCCTTGGGTCCTAGTCTCTTCTGCTATTGTTGAAATCTCCCAACCAGAATGTCACCCTCAGTGCTTCTTCCAAGTGTTGTTCAATTATAATTTCAGCATGCAGTCAGTGCTTCCCACGCTTTTTACTGGCTGCCACACATCAGCGAGGGTCAGAGTATTGAGTACAGGAGTTGGGAGGTCATGTTGCGGCTGTACAGGACATTGGTTAGGCCACTGTTGGAATATTGCGTGCAATTCTGGTCTCCTTCCTATCGGAAAGATGTTGTGAAACTTGAAAGGGTTCAGAAAAGTTTTACAAGGAGAGGCTGAACAGGCTGGGGCTGTTTTCCCTGGAGCGTCGGAGGCTGAGGGGTGACCTTAGAGGTTTACAAAATTATGAGGGGCATGGATAGGATAAATAGACAAAGTCTTTTCCCTGGGGTCAGGGAGTCCAGAACTAGACGGCGGTAGGTTTAGGGTGAGAGGGGAAAGATATAAAAGAGACCTAAGGGGCAACTTTTTCACACAGAGAGGATAGTACATGTATGGAATGAGCTGCCAGAGGATGTGGTGGAGGCTGGTATAATTGCAACATTTAAGAAGCATTTGGATGGGTATATGAATAGGAAGGGTTTGGAGGGATATGGGCCGGGTGCTGGCAGGTGGGACTAGATTGGGTTGGGATATCTGGTCAGCATGGACAGGTTGGACCGAAGGGTCTTTTTCCATGCTGTACATCTTTATGACTCTATGACTCAACATTGTTACTAATATGCACCACTTAAAGTTAGCCTCCTGTACCTCTTAGAGGTACACTGAGACAGGACAAGCCAAGGTGCTGGGAATCATTTTATGATGGAATCTGACCTACAATGAAGTGAAGAGTAGGTCACCATGGTGGAAGAGCATAGACAACCAGACTTTTGGATATTGCACTGGGGATTTTGAAGGAGGTAAAAGGCAGCAGAAGAATTCACATCCTGCAAATTGAACATTAATCTCAGTCATTGTTTAATTCATTATGCTTCCACTATTACCTACGAACAATCTTATCAATCAGCATCATATTTAACATTCATACAGCTCACTTTACCCTCACAGATTTAGCACTATTGCAAGTTTCACACCCACATCTTGCACACAATGGCAGCTCTTCAATGATGACAGGCATAAAATATATTATAAACCACTTGCTGACACACTTCCCTCCCTCTTGCAGGAGGATGAAGTGCGTAACCAGAAGCGATAAGAATTAACTGGGTGCAACTCCATGCTCAAGCCATTATGGGAAGGCATTTAAGATGAGAGAATCTTCAAACTGAACCCTCCTTCACTCATTCCACTTCTCCCTCTCCTTCCTCTAACTTACAAGCTACAAATGGTGTAAACATACAGTGCTTATTTTCTCCTCTTTCCTCACTGTGGCAAACCCTTTACGTTGTTTCAGATAACTGCAAAATGCTCAACATTGGACCAGGGTTAAATGACTAATTAGTCTGTCTTAATGAAAAGAGCTCTTTTCTTAAACAAATTCAATTTATTGCATGATAACAATTGGGTACAAGTTCCATTGGTTGACATTATTGAGATTATGAAGAGACCTAGAATACAATTATGAAGATCCTCAGCTGTTCTGTCTTTTCCCCACCCATCCATATGGCACCATCAGATTCGTTGCAGCTTAATACAGCTTTCTATATTAACTGCCTTAGAACCACTATCTTATACAACAAATCTTTTCTGTAGCATTATAAAAATCCTACATTTCTTTAACAGTTAGGACTTCGACCTAGAGGGTCCATTGTATACTATTTGCAAAAAGTGTTTATTTGGTTTTGTTTGTATTTCTGTCCATTAGTTTATTTTATGATGATAATACATACCAAGCTATGAATTTCATCTAAAACAAAGCCATCTCAAAAATAGCTCATAAAGGATTTACTATGCTATTGCACTTTGCATATTCATTCTGTGAAGGTTGGCCTGTATATACACTGAGTTTGCTGCTAAGAGTGTTTATCACTCTATAACATCACCCTGAACTCCAGAACTGAATTCTGCATATTAAAAACATCAATCTGTAAAATAACAGTGTCCTGTTAGAATAACAGAAGTAAAAACTGCAGAGAATTACACGTTGATATGTTTTAGAGCTTTAGAAAGGTATACTTCAGTTGGAGATTGGAATATCTGAGGGATTGATATTGATGAGAGATATAAGGTACTGAAAGTATGGACTTTAATGGAAGATTATGTATCAGAAGGTCAAACTCTGATGAGCATTCGTATACTGTAATGCAGGAGCTAAAATAACTATATATGTTCATGGAATTTTCGAGAAGTACAGCTGGTTCACATTTTTGTGGCTTATTACAGGTTTTGTCTGCTCCTGAGTTAAATATATTGCCTCATTTATAACTGTCATACCACTTTTCTTTGCTACTGTCCCACAGAGGGTAATTTTTGATAGTTTCATAATTGCTACAATTCATAGGTATGGCGTCTTTGTGTTTTATTTCAAGGGATTGTCAGACTGATGTCTTTAGAGCTGGAATTGAGTTCAAAAGTCATTTAGAAAATTTAGATGAATAACAATGGATGCACCCAATCCCTACCTGCCAGCAGCTGATGCAGTGAAAGTTGCTGAGCTGCTCCCCATCATACCTAGCTGGATGGATGGAAAAAGCAGCTAACTCTGTACCTAATAGCTTCAATAAGCCTAAGGCAGATCCGGGATGAGGGGGGGCAATGTGATATCATATCTGTTCCTTGTGATATGGGGCAATAAGACAGAACTGGGTGGCTAGAGAATGATCTGGCCACCTAAATGTTTTGTTTACATAGCATACTATGCCTTCAACTCCACCAATGTGGGGAGAGACCATAAAATTGACCCCACTATTTCTTACTCAGTGTATGTTGCTTAGTGTCCTTGTAATGCAAAATGCCTAATGCAGCTTTTATTCATCTGTCTATCTTAATGTTTTCTCTGTTGCTCCAAGGAACATCTTCTCTTGAAATATAATTCACAGTTTTTGCTAAATGGTCACTTGCAACTGCCTGCTTTCCTTCCTTGCCGTGCATCAATCTCACAGCAGTAAAATCCTACAGCCATTTTGGTCTGAATCAATAATTCTAAATGTGTTTACAGTCTGCCCTGTAGCACTTGGATTGAAAATGACTCTGAATAGATCCATTAGGAACCTTTTAGATTCTTTTAATCACTTTGGAATCATGGAACAGTAATGGAAAAAGCAAACAATTGGGTTACAGATTCCATTACACTGGAATAATGAGCTAATCAGTGTCTCTGGCTTCTGATGTCTATCTGTAGCAATTACATCAGTATCCCATTAAGCCTGGATCTCATGCTGTGATTTGAAGGTGTGTAGGCAGCCAGAAACAGCTTGGATACTGAAAATATGTATCTTTTTGTGTGAGAAACTAGAATTACAGAACATCGTTTGAAAATATGGTGTCTTCCATTAAGATGAAGATGAGGAAGATTTTTTTTGGAACTTTCCTCCCCAAATAACATTATAGGTGGGGTCATGAAATACCTTTAAGGCAGATGTAGATACATTCATTACAAACAAGACAGCCAAAGCTTATCCAGAGTAGGTGGAAATGTAGTGTTGAGGCCACAATCAGATACCCATGGTTGTACTGAATAGTGGAGCAGACTAGGAAAGCTTGATGGCCTCACGCTGTTCCTAATTTGTACATTTGGTATCTGAATACTTATGGACAAGTTTTATTTCCTTCTCAAACCATTATACTTTATTCTCATTTATCAATTCCCAATTCTAATATACTCCCCTGCAGATCTCTAAAGTTTGGAACTCAATTATCTTTCAGTTTTCACTCCCTCCAGATTAAAAATCAGAGATGGCTTTCTAGTCATCGCTGCCATCAATGCCATCAAGTCTCTGCATGGAATCTTGTACACCATGTTTGTCCTGCACAAGATGGATATTGGGTCTTTTGTTCTGGTGAGTTGTTGTCTGAGCATGGCTGTCAGTTTATGTGCTGTCATAAATCCGAGTGGTCGGAGGAGTTTGGCTGTCAGTTCTGAGACGTGTTTTATATAACATAGGGTGGTAAGTGTGTTGGGTCTTGGAATTTCCTTGTTGCGTTGTTTGTCCGCCAGGCATCTGCAGATGAAGTCTGTTCTTGGCAAAGACTTGGTAGAGGTGTTCTTCTTTTCTTTGCAGTTCAGAAGTGCCACAGTGCGTTGTAACCCTTTTGAACAGGGTCCTAATGCAGTTTCTCTTTTGTGCATTTGGGTGGTTGCTGTTATGATTCAGGATCTGGTCCATGTGAGTGACTTTTCTGTACACTTTTGTTGTGCATTCTCAGTTTTGTGTTCTTTCTACCATCATATCCAGGAAAGGGAGTTGGTCGTTAATTTCCTCCTCTCTCATAAATTTGATCTCTGTGAGCATGGTGTTGATAATCTGGTCTATACTCTCGATCTCTGTTCTTTTAATTATTACAAAGTGTTGTCCCATATCTGATCCAAAGTCCAACTCATCAGAACAAAAGACCCAGTATCCATTATATGCAGGACAAACATGTTCAGATTCCATACAAAACACTATACAGAGGAAACAACCCCGTCCAACACCGTCCACCCATTTGCCCCGACCCCGCCCTCCTCACAAACTCGTCCACCACAGCACCCTTCCACCCCCTCCCCATCCAACACCATCCCTCCCCGGTCTGCCCCCTAACCCTGTTCCCCTGTCCGCCCCAAACCCCATCCAACATCACCCTCCTGCCTGCTTCCGT